>NC_133372.1:7680235-7758783 GCF_049309525.1 Garra rufa | reverse complement strand
AAATATTACATGAATTAATATACTATATATTATAATACACTATACAATGTTGAATATGACCCAAACATTTATTAGTGAGAATTAACCAATTACTGACAAGTTTTTTTTTTTTTTTTAAAGACAGTGGTGTCTGCAGATGTGTATGTTGTCCATGCAATTTCTTTTATTTAAAAAAAATACATATGAAAATGTTATGTGTGTTGTTAAATTTGGTCAGATTCTCTGGTTGCTTTATTTTGTTTTGTTAAATAAGATTAAGTCTGAGAGGATAGTTTGTCAAAATAATTTTTTTTCTCACACGTTGTTTCTGAAATACAGCATGGTTTACAGTCGTCTGACTAAGCTGCATGTCAGGCCTTTTTGATTGTATGTTAGAACGCTTAAGTCTGCAAGACTGAACTCTGAAAAGTAGCAGATAAGGTTGGAAGGAGCAGCACATCGTCCTGTCAATCAAAGCCGTCAGCACGTACAGCTCAGTGCAAACACAGCATTAATGTGACATATTTCCCTTCTGGCGGAGAAAGTCTCTGTTTACAGACAACTTTAATCTTTCATTTGCCTCTGGCAAGACACAGGTTTAATTTTTATTACAGTGGAAGAAATCTGATTTATCGTTTCATTACTGCAGTATAAGAATTTACTCAAAGACTAACGGACTCCTGATTGATTTAATTTCAAAGTTACATTTTGTCAAACTTGTAATGGATTAAATAAGCATAGATACTTCAGTGTTAAATCTGAACCAAACTTTAAACTAAACCAAGCTTCAAACATAAATAAAGCACCTTCTATAACATCTTGAATGTCAAATGTAACATAAAGCAAAAATCCAAACATTAAGTCATTTATGACTGAACTGTACAGTACATGAGTGTGAAAGGGTAATAAATGGGACGCTAATTGACCAAATCCATTTTAACTGTAAGAAGGTTAATGCCTTGCATTAATCTGCTCGCTTGGTGTACTCCCTTCTCTTTAATTAAACTTCACTTTGCATGTCTCCTTCAGAGGAAAATGATATACGATGTATATGTCACTCGGCAGACAGCTGTAAAGCTGTGGCTCTGATGGAGGCCAGCAGATGGGATGGGAGACAATCTCTCTCAAGGGAGATATGTTCAGGAAGTGCAGCGCTAAGCAAAAATCAAGCCGCTTGTGTTGTGTGCACTTTCTTTTTTGGAGGGAGAATCAAAAGTTCTTGTAATCAAGATTTGATTACAGGCCTGGTTCACACGTTTGGACATCAAATGATGACAAAACACAATAATTTTTTATTGTACAAAAGTAAACAAAAGTGTTCTTAAATGTCCTTTAAAATTTCCATAAACTGAACAACAACCTGCTTTTATTCACCCTTTTCTTCAATGTGGAAGTAAGCCTATGGATGAGAATTCTGGTTTGTTATCCACTATAGGAAAATAACGAAAAGAATAACAACATGCAGTAAATGGTAAAACTTTTTGCACTACTAACCAGTGTGTTCATAATTAAGATAATACTTTTAAAATAACATGGTAAGACACACCAATTTGCAATATCAAGAAGCAAAACTAGCTGTTTTGTACA
Source organism: Garra rufa (assembly GCF_049309525.1). Classification (NCBI taxonomy): domain Eukaryota; kingdom Metazoa; phylum Chordata; class Actinopteri; order Cypriniformes; family Cyprinidae; genus Garra; species Garra rufa. The sequence goes on along the minus strand of NC_133372.1, from coordinate 7,757,217 downwards.
GCTAAAAATAGCTGGATGCGGATGACTGACAGGAAGCCTGAACCATAAAATTTACAAATGGCTGCACCCGCTCTTACTGAAAAAAAAGTGGATGGTTCTGTATTCATGTAGTCTGGGTAATATTTTCTTTTCAGTTGCATAGATTTGATTATTATTTCTTAGGCTGAGGCCTCTAATGCCAACAAAAACAAAGAAATGTTTTCTCCTATGCACTTCTGTTCAGTCGTCTCATGATCACCATGGACTTAATTTATGTAATCAAAAATATGGTAATATTGTGAAATATTATTGCAATTTAAAACCACTGCTTTCTATTTGAATATATTTTAAAATGTAATTTATTCCTGTGGTCCAAAGCTGAATTTTCAGCATCATTACTCCAGTCTTCAGCGTCACATGATTTTTCAGAAGTCATTCTAATATGCTGATGTTTTTTATTATCATCAACAGTTGTGCTGCTTAATATTTTTGTGGAAACAATGACACATTTCAAATTCTTTGATGAATAGAAAATGTCTTTTCTGAACCATCCCAAATTTAATTTCTAATCATACTGACTGACCGCACATTTTTGAACGGTAGTGTATATTGTTGATAAACCTGTATGTTTTACAGTCCTTCCTTTACACAATTATATGATTTATTATTCATATTTAGCATTGTCTTTCTCTCTTGTCTACGACCCTATCAGCGACCCACCATCTGAGAACTACTGCCCTACAGCACACACCACGTTTTATCCATTGACCACATTAATATTTATAGACACTTTCCTGGGTTTCATGCTGATGCTTGTTTACAGCAGTGGATTGGAGAGAATGCTGCATAGTGAGAACACTCACCAACAACAGATTTATCTACCTTAATACCTTAGAAAAATCCACCAAGCATATATGGAAAGCTCTTTTAAAAAGAAAAGCCATCCTTCTGTATAATAGAATTCAAGTGGAAGTTCGACGCTCTATCATTCTCTCAGTCGTAAAATGAAATTATGGCTAGGAAAAGATTCCAGAGCAGAGAAGTACAATTTTGAATACAATAAATCTTGACCCTGCATATTTAAACTGTCACCGAAGTCAGAAACCCTATATTAATAATTTAAACAAATAGGTCAAGACAGTTATCTAAAACCTGGTGTGTGAAATATGTAATTGGCAGACCTTTCTTTGTATGTCTCATGCAGTCCCAGCAGAAATGTATTGCTGTGTTTGCACTGGTTTGCTGCTTTGCTGTCCTGGTGGCTCTAATTTTCTCTGCGGTGGACGTCTGGGGAGAGGATGAGGATGGTGTCACTGAGGAGAACTGCAGCAAAAATTGCCGGTAAGAAGCAGTTCTCACAGATCATACCCTGATGATGTTATTTGCCACAGTGTGTATGGTATATAAAGACCCAAAAAGTACACTGGGGAGCACTGCACATTCAGCTCTGTGTTTTGTACTTTCAGCCAACAGCTTTGTTAATTGCACCTTGGCAGTGTATCTTCTTGATTGGGAATAGTTTTAGACCTTACAAAAATAACTACATGTTATTCCAAACCTACAGTGAAGCCCGAAATTATTTATACCCCTGGCACATTCTGACTAAAAAAATAAAATCTGAATAAAAGTTACTTTTATTCAACCAGCAAGGTTTTTTTTTTTTTTTTTTTGACCGGAAATGACACAGGCTTCTCCCAAAAGATAATAAGATGATGTACAAAAGGCATCATTGTAGAAAAAAAATTATTTCTCAGCTTTGATTTACATTTGAACAAAAAGTGGCATGTCCAAAATTATTCATACCCCTCCCAAAAATCAATAGAAAAGCCTTTATTGGCTATTACTGCAATCAAATGCTTCCTATAATTGCTGACATGCTTTTATGTCTCCAAAAATCTTTTTGAATAAAAATAACTTTAAGTCAGAATTTGCCTGGGGTATGAATCATTTTGGGCTTAACTGTACAGTCGTGGCCAAAAGTTTTGAGGATTACCTAAATATTGGAAATTGGTAAAGTTGCTGCTTAAGTTTTTATAATAGCAATTTGCATATATTCTAGAATGTTATGAAGCGTGATCAAATGAATTGCATTGTCCTTCTTTGCCATGAAAATTAACTTAATCCCTAAAAAAACTTTCCACTGCATTTCATTGCTGTCATTAAAAGACCTGCAGTAGACCTTCAGTAATCTTCTTGTTAACTCAGGTGAGAATGTTGACGAGCACAAGGCTGGAGATCATTATGTCAGGCTGATTGGGTTAGAATGGCAGACTTGAGATGTTAAAAGGAGGGTGATGCTTGAAATCATTGTTCTTCCATTGTTAACCATGGTGACCTGCAAAGAAACACGTGCAGCCATCATTGCGTTGCATAAAAATGGCTTCACAGGCAAAGATATTGTGGCTACTAAGATTGCACCTAAATCAACAATTTATAGGATCATCAAGAACTTCAAGGAAAGAGGTTCAATTCTTGTTAAGAAGGCTTCAGGGCGTCCAAGAAAGTCCAGCAAGCGCCAGGATCGTCTCCTAAAGAGGATTCAGCTGCGGGATCGGAGTGCCACCGGTGCAGAGCTTGCTCAGGAATGGCAGCAGGCAGGTGTGAGCGCATCAGTAAAGCATCCTGAGACCATTCATGTGTGGGGTTGCTTCTCATCCAAGGGAGTGGGCTCACTCACAATTTTGCCCAAAAACATAACCATGAATAAAGAATGGTACCAAAACATCCTCCAACAGCAACTTCTTCCAACAATCCAACAACAGTTTGGTGAAGAACAATGCATTTTCCAGCACGATGGAGCACCGTGCCATAAGGCAAAAGTGATAACTAAATGGCTCGGGGACCAAAACGTTGAAATTTTGGATCCATGGCCTGGAAACTCCCCAGATCTTAATCCCATTGAGAACTTGTGGTCAATCCTCAAGAGGCGGGTTGACAAACAAAAACCCACTAATTCTGACAAACTCCAAGAAGTGATTATGAAAGAATGGGTTGCTGTCAGTCAGGATTTGGCCCAGAAGTTGATTGAGAGCATGCCCAGTCCAATTGCAGAGGTCCTAAAAAGAAGGGCCAACACTGCAAATACTGACTCTTTGCATAAATGTCATGTAATTGTCGATAAAACCCTTTGAAACATATGAAGTGCTTGTAATTATATTTCAGTACATCACAGAAACAACTGAAACAAAGATCTAAAAGCAGTTTAGCAGCAAACTTTGTGAAAACTAATATTTGTGTCATTCTCAAAGCTTTTGGCCACGACTGTATACAATATGTGACCCTGGACAACAAAAGGTACTTTTTTTTTTTTTAATTAAGATTTATAAATCATCCAGATTTCCATTGATATTGTTTGTTAGGATAGGACATTATATGGCAGAGATACAACTATTTGAGAATCTGGAATGGAAAAAAAAATGAGAAAATCGCCTTTAAGTTCTTGGCAATGCATATTACTAATCAAGAATTAAGTTTTGATATTTTTATGGTAGGAAATTTACAAAATGTATTTATGGAGCATGATCTTTCCTTAATATCCTAATGAATTTAGGCATACAAGAAAAATCAATAATTTTAACCCATACAATGTATTTTTGGCTATTGCTACAAATATAGCCATGCTACTTATGACTGGTTTTGGGGTCCAGGGTCACATTGACTTCTATGTTTTGTAGAACAAAAAGAAAATTCTGAATAACGCAGGCTAATGCTACATTTTTTTTTCAATGTAATTACAATAAATGGGACTGGAGCTTTTATACTCCCAAAAATTGCACTGTGGTCTCATAAATTATCAGTGCTGTCTTCCTGAAGCCATACAATACAGTAGCTTTTTGTGAGGAACAGACTGAAATTTAGTCGAAAATACGTTCCCTCCAGTGAGCTGTTAACCACTTATTCATTCTGTCAGAGATGAACTCATGAACAAATCATTCAGACTGTTTTTGTGAACTGAACTGACTGATTGAAAGAAAGAAAAGATCTGACTAAAAGCAATTAGTAACAAGGTAACAAGGTAAGATGATTAATTCAGTCATTAATCAATTAAAATTTCGATGTGCTCCTCACATAGGACTTGAATTAAATTGCATGAGTCATAAGGACTCTCATTTTGGAATAACAGCCCAATTCCACATTAATTTGCTGTACTGTTTATTAACAAGAGTTGCCAGATTTACCTTTTTTGTTCCATATAGGTCTAGGGTCTTAAAGAGAAGTCTATAACATGCTTTGGTTAAAATTTTATTAATATGCAACAATGAATCATACATTGTGCATTGAGAAAGTTAATAGGTTCAATATATATGCTGTGCATAAATCTATGAACATATTCTATAAACTAACACCTTTTGACTTATATCCCTGTGCTTTTAGCATTGTCCTTGTGGAGAATGTACCAGGAGACTTGTCATTCAACCCCAATAGTTCAACCCATCTCCCACTTATCATGGGTCTCAACCACCTTTTGGACCAAGCAAAACTTTCAGTCGAGATAGTGTCACCATACTGGGCTCTGACCTCTACCGATCAGGGGTCACGGCTTTATTCTTCCTATCAGGTTAGTTAGCCTATGTTTACCTTATTACAATTGGCAAATATGCATTATTGACACTTAAAGGGTTAGTTCAACCAAAAATGAAAATTCTGTCTTTTATTACTCACCCTTATGTCATTTCAAACCCGTAAGACCTTGAAGTTCATCTTCAGAACACAAATTAAGATATTTTTGATGAGCTTTCTGACCCTCCATAGACAGCAAGGGTCCTTCCAACTTCAAGGCCCAGAAAGGTAGTAAGGACATCGTTAAAATAGTCCAGTGGTTCAATCGTAATTTTATGAAGCTACAAGAATAGAAGAATTGTTGAATAAAGTCATTATTTTTGTTTTCTTTATGCACAAAAAGTATTCTCATTTCATCAAAAATGTCTTAAAATGAAAATGAAGATGAAGGTCTTATGGGTTTGGGGGTGAGTAATTATTGACAGAATTGTCATTTTGCCTGAACTAACCTTTTAAAGTGCTTCTTATTTTATTTTTTACTTTATGCTGCATCTTTGTGATTCTAACTGATATATCTACGACTTTTGCCTCAATAATCTCCTAATTTGATGCGTATTAATAGTTAGTAATAATTAATAGCTTAAGCAACATTGCTCTGTATGGGAACACCAACAAGCTCAGACTTCCTTTTGGATCAGTCAGGGGGGAGTTCATTGTGGCACGGGCACGGGAACATCTGCAGTATTCTGGATCCAGAGATGAGAAAGTGTTCGGGGCAGGGATTGTCGTCAGGACAGGGAGGAAGTGGAGGGCAGCAGAGGCAGTCCAACAAGCTGAAACTCGGCTGAAGCACAAGGCCATCCTTGGGACAGTAGCGCAAGGCAGAGCCGGACTTGGGAGCCTAACAGCAACCCGGTACGACTTGGCCAGCGGGAGGGAGAGGCAGAGGCTGGTGCAGGAGGAGGTGCATGCTTCAGTTGAGGAGGAAAGAACCAGCAGAGCAGTGGCCATGCGGCAGCAAGGTGCCTGGATGAAGTGGGAGCAGGCGATGGAGCGGAATGTCACCTGGAAGCACATCTGGACATGGAACCCCCAGAGAATCGGGTTCTTGATGCAAGGGGTCTACAACATTCTTCCCAGCCCATCTAACCTGTACACATGGGGCAGAGTAGAGACGCCTGCATGCCAGCTGTGTTCCAAGCCAGGGACACTAGAACACATCTCCAGCTGCTCCAGGGCACTAGGCGAGGGCCGGTATCGGTGGAGACACGATCAGGTCCTTAAATCAATTGCTGAGGCAATCAGCAAGGGGATCAAGGACAGCTGATACCGCCAAGCCACAGCCAAGGCAATTCATTTCATCAAGGAAGGACAAAGGCCAGAGGAAACATCAAAGAGCTGCTCTGCTGGGTTGCTCTCCACGGCCCGAGACTGGGTGATGTCAGTTGACCTAGAGAGGCAACTGAAGATTCCACAACACATCACCCGATCCACACTGAGACCTGACATCATCTTGGTCTCTGAGGCCACAAGACAATTAATCTTGCTAGAGCTAACAGTGCCCTGGGAGGAGAGGATGGAGGAAGCTCAGGAGAGAAAGAGGGAAAAATATCAGAAGCTGGTGGAGCAGTGTCGGACAAATGGGTGGAGGACCAGGTGTATGCCAGTGGAAGTGGGCAGTCGGGGATTTGCCAGCCACTCCCTGAACAAGGCCTATGGTACACTGGGCATAACAGGCGCCAACCGAAGAAGAGCCATAAGTAACAACGTGGAGGCAGCGGAGAAAGCATCCAGATGGCTCTGGTTGAAGAGGGGAGAACGGTGGGGGCGGTAGCATGCCACTTGGACACAGGCCGGGGTCTGATCAGCCTCGGTCGGGTCGCCTGGAGGAGGGTGTCTGTTGCAAGACCCGAAACACCCCATGAGTCCGGGAAACAACACTGATGATGTGTCCAAGGTCATGCATCAGAAGATGTTTCTGTAACAGTATGGTAGTTAAGGTATGGGGTAGAATTAAGGGATCACGTAGAAGACATTAATATGTGCTTTATACGTACTAATAAACAACAATGTTTTTGAGCAGCAAATCAGCATATTAGAATGACTTCTTAAGGATAAAATAAATGCAGGCTTGGTGAGCAGAAGAGACTTTAAAAATCTCACTGTTCAAAATCTTTTGACTGGTAGTGTATAACTTTTTCTGCCTCAGTTCATTGCATAACTACTAAGCGGTTCTGAACATCTCATGATATGTTTTTTTTTTTTTTTATTAATATATTGGTGGCTCAGTTTTGTTTTTTTTGGTGCAGTGCAAATACAAAGTACTTTGCAAAAAGGCTGTAAGTTAACAGTAGAATGGATTGTTTTAAGTTTAAGAGAATGAATTTACATTGAAAACTTTGTTTTGCAAATTAATGAAAGTTAACAAATATTTACTAATGCAATTTGAGCTTATTGCATTTTCAGGAAAAAAAATTACATCAAATTAAACTTAAAATTTAGTTTAATTGTTTTTATTTGCAGATAATTGAATAATATGATTACGGAAAATTAGTACATCCAGATTCAATGAAAAATTCAATTTAAGTTGAATTAAGTTACTAATGCAGTTGAATTGACTTGATAAAAAAAAGTGTGATTGACCTAGGAAAATTAAGTTAATAAAATGTAATAAATTTGAAAAAACTTATTTTTAGGTGTTACCAATTGAAGTAATTAAGTAATTAAGTGTTATCAAAATCATTTTAAATGCTACTGTACAGTATAAAAAAATTATTTATTCATTTTAAGATGTTGCTAAAGATTTCATAACAGTTTTATCAAATTATTATTGGTTTTAATGATTAAGTGTACATTTACATAGCCCCTAAAAACATGGTAATGCTAAAAAATGAAATAAGAGGGGAAAATTATTTTGTACATTCTCTCACAAAATTATGCAATGCCTGATAAACTTTGCATTCACCTTTTGAGAGAATACGGATGTTTTATAAGAGACCGCAAGGTTTCTTGACAGAACACTAAACTTTTGCGAAAGGACACAAAGATGTCACATGAAATAGGAGGGGAAATATATTTCAGCCAATATATTTCACTTTTGCAGTGTCTCACAAAACTGAACTCAATGCAAAAGCACTGAAATATATTTTTCCTCCCATCTCAGTTAAATATCTCTACTTTTGGCCAATATCTGTTATATATCTGTTATATCTGCATATATTGACATTCTACTTATTATACATTTAAAATTGGCATATTCTGCATATGGTATTAAAGGATAACTATTGCCAAAATGCAACTTGGGCTGTGTTTTTTTTTACTGTAAACGAGACAAACTTATATCTAAAAGCATAATTACGACAAACGAGCCGAAAACGAGTATTTGAGATTGACCGTGATTTTGTTTTGTTTTCAATGGCCGGTGAATGGGAGTACTAGGGGCATAAATTTGAGCGCATCAAAATCTATATTTTTACAACACTAAGAAGGCTCAACACACCATGAAACTTTGCTCGAAGTATCGCCGGGGTCTCTACACATGAACTCGAGCATTGAGAACATTGTTGGTGTACACAGAGTTTACTAAAAAGAAAGTTTTTGAACAACTCACTTTCACGTTTTACGTTTTTGAACAACTCACTTTTCACGTTTTACGTTTGTCGTAATTATGCTTTTAGATATAAGTTTGTCTCGTTTACAGTAAAAAAAAAAAAAAAAAACAGCCCAGGTTGCATTTTGGCAATAGTTATCCTTTAATATTCTAAGATCTTTTTCTGTTTTCTAGGGTCAGTATTTATTTCAGAGATTGTTAAGCCTGAAGTCTCGAGGTGTCAAATTAAAGATTGTGAGTGACCAGCCCAACTCCATCGAGCTGAAGAGCATGTCTGACCGCTGTGAGTGAACTTAAATCCCTTTAGCTTATGTTAAGTGATGCATTGATTTCCGTCTGCTGAAGTGCTGAATGCAGTACTAAAGCAGTTATCTCGAGGCAAACACTGTAAGATCACACACACAGGCATCCATCTGTCATAAACTGGCATAAATCTTTGGGCTTTTCGCTACTCCAGTCCATCAAGGCTACACACAAGATCAAAACATCACCAATGTGCAATATTGTTTATGCCGGAGTTGAATGACAGACTTGTCTCTTGTCAAGGTTGAGCGCTTAACAGTTCCCAAACCATTGCCTGCATGGCTGTCTGTCTCTCCCAGATGCAGAAGTGCACTATGTCAACATGACGGCCCTCACCAGAGGAAGACTGCTTTCCTCATTTTGGGTAGTGGACAGAAAGCACATTTACATCGGCAGCGCTGGCATGAACTGGAAAGCGCTGTCCAAGGTAAAGAATTTCAACCATTATAGTGGCCTCAAAAAGTACTTGGATGATATATGAGAGTTATTGTAAAACATAACAAAATATAAAACCTGGGAGCATTTAGGGGTGGTCACACTAGTCTCCCATTGACTTCTATTCATACACATGCAGGAGAGTAAGGAAATGCAAGCTTATTCAAATTTTTCTGCATTTCAAAGTTCAGTTTTAATGAATTCTTCCCTGCAAAGCCACGTGCAAAGCTCATATGAAGCCATGTGACCAAAGTAGATAACATATTTTTATATATTGGATGTATTATACGGTATACTGTCAAAAGTTTACATACACCAGCAGAATCTGAAGAATGTCAATTGTTATAAAAAATAAGAAAGATCATACAAAATGCTTGTTCTTTTTTATTTAGTACTTTAGTTTCTTTAGTACATGTGTATGTATGTAGTTGTCAGTGTTGTTTTTAAAAGATAAAATCTGATAATATTTGAGGATTAATGTGGTCAGCTATCCTTATCTGCCTTGTTAACATATTTTTAGGCTGAAGTTACCATGGTAAAAGTCTGTGTTTATTATTTAAACGACATCATGTTTTTTTTTACCAAGGTAACTTTAGCCTCTCTCTCTCTCTCTCTCTCTCTCTCTCTCTCTCTCTCTCTCTCTCTCTCTCTCTCTCTCTCTCTCTCTCTCTCTCTCTCTCTCTCTCTCTCTATATATATATATATATATATATATTGTATATGTGTGTTCTTACAACTTGGATCTTATTCAAGTGTCAAGTGCAATCACATCTTAATGTTAATTGTCGTTTACCATCTAGTAAATCTGGTAAATGTTAAGTTTTATGGAGGATGAGAAATGACTTAAGTATAAATAAATAAATGAATAAATACATAAATGCATAAATAAATTAATTAATAAATGTAGAAATACATAAATAAATGTAGAAATAAATGTAGTATAACACCAATGGAACAAAAATAGCACAATAAAAAATGACACTTTTGATAAAATTATTTGTTTATGCAAAATTATTTGTTTATGCATATCTGCATTTATTTATGTCAGCATTTAATTATTTATTGATTTATACATTTAGATTTATTTATGTCAGCATTTAATTGTTTATTTTTTGGTTTATTAATTAATTAATTAATTTATTTATTTATTCATTTATTGATGTATTTCTACATTTATGACGTCAGACCAGGGAGCTATAAAAGCACATGGGCACAAACGATCGGCAGCTTCTGTCTTTCAGCAGCGCTCTGTGTGTGTCCCATGTCTCTCTGCTTTTCAGTGCCAGTTTGCACTACTTTATTTTGAGAGAGACACGTCTAAAAAAAAAAAAAGAGAAAAATGTCAAAGAGGGATAAGCAGCAGTTTAGAGCGTGTGTGCCTCCCTGCCCTCGCTACATTACGGGTGGGGACACACACAATCTTTGTGTTGCATGTTTGGGTGCGAGGCATGCAGAGTCAGCCCTCGAGGGGGCGGATGTGAGCGGATGTCTATCCGCACGCTTCGCTCCCGGAAGGCTCTCTTTGTGAAGGGAGCCTTCGTGTCTGCACCCCGCGGTTGTGGTCCAGCTTCAGCTGAGGCGGAGTGGCGGCTGTGATCGTGGGGCTCGCAGATGGATCTGGAGGCGAGCATGGAGACGGGCGAGTCCCTTTCTCCTGCTTCAGTCTCCAGATCCAGCCTTCAATCTGGGTCGGAAGCCCGCACCGCGGTTTCTTCCCCCCGGGGAGAAGGCTCGACACTTCATCTCTCCTCTTCTGAGGAAGGGGAGGCTGAGGTTGTCGATGAGACTGTTGACAATCCCTCGCAGTCTCCCCTGTATGAGGAGTTAGTGGAGGTGGTGACTCGAGCTGTGGCCAAATTAAACCTAGATTGGCCCGTCGAGAAAGTTCATGAGCCAGCGAGAAGTAAGCTGGACGAGCGCTTCCTTAAGCCCACTCCACCACCTCCACGCCGGGGCCTGCCTTTCTTTCCTGATCTCCATACTGAGGTGTCGAGATCGTGGAAACACCCATACTCGGCCCGTGTTCTCTCCCCCTCTACCACCCTTTACAGCAACGTGGTGGGAACGGGGGAACACGGTTATAGGACGATGCCCCGGGTAGAACACACGTTAGCTGGCTATCTGTCTCCCGCAGCGGCGTCGTCCTTAAAGGTCCCGGCACTACCATCAAAGCCCCTAAGAACCACCTCGGCTTTGATTGGCAAGGGTTATGCAGCAACAGGTCAAGCTGGTTCCTGCCTGCACACCATGGCAGTTCTCCAGGCATACCAGGCAGACCTGCTGAAAGACCTGGATGAGGGAGACCGGGTCAGAGCTGATGACATTGACGAACTTCGTTGTGTCTCTGACCTGGCTCTGCGTGCCACCAAAGAGAACGCCAAAGCCATCGGGCAGTCTAAGGCAGCCTTGGTGGCCGTAGAGAGCCATTTATGGTTGACCCTGTCAGAAATAAGATAAAGAGACAGGGTCTTTCTGCTGGACGCCCCGCGTCGTCGAGAGGTTCCAGGAGTCTCGTAAGCAGGCGGCAGCGTTCCAGCGCTACCTCCCTCGCCGGTCTTATGGGGCTGCTGGATGGGAGCAGCCCCATCCGCAACCCTCCTCCTCATACAGGGACACTCAAAAGCAGAGTGTTGCATCCCGCGCTCCCCCTCAGAGAGGGGGCCGTGGGGGCCACTCTAGGTCGCGACCTTCAAAGCCGAAGATGGACCTGCGGGCCGTACTTCAGGCTAAGAAGGCTGCGGCCAAGAAGCCCTGACAATTCAGGACTTCTGGGGGCATGCCCCTCTGGGGAAGAGCGGAGCTTTCCTCATCATATGGAACCCGTCTCTCCCCAGTGCCCCCAGGGAACCGACCTGTTGTCTCTGCTACCATCCCAGAGCACAGCGGTTCCCAGCGAGCTTCCTGTGCAGTGTTCCCCTCTTCCATCAGGGGGCCTGCACAGCTCGCTACCCCTAAGGGTGTCCTTCAAAAGGCTGGGGTGGTTCGCTTCTGCCGGTCATCCACCTCAGGGCATCGCTCCAGCCACTCTAGAAACAGAGGCTGATTCCCTTTGAAGATTACCTAGCAGCGTGGAAACTTCTGCCAGGAGTCTCAAAGTGGGTCCTGCATACTGTAGAAAGAGGTTACAGCATCCAGTTCGGTACACCACCACCCCGATTTTGCGGGGTTCTTACCACTGTAGTGGGACACGAGCAGGCTCCGGTATTACAACAAGAAGTAGAAACAGTCTTGAGGAAGGGGGCCATCGAGGTGGTCCCTCCTCCTCAAAGAGAATCTGGGTTCTACAGCCGGTACTTCATAGTGCCAAAGAAGGATGGGGGGTTGCGTCCTATTCTAGATCTTAGAGTTCTGAACCGCGCAGTTATGCGCCTAGCGTTCAAAATGTTGACCATAAAACAGGTTGTTCAACAGATCAAGTCCGAGGACTGGTTTGTCACCATAGATCTCAAAGACGCATACTTCCATATCTCCATCCTTCCTCAGCACAGGAAGTTCCTGAGGTTCGCTTTTGGGGGCGAAGCTTACCAATATCGGGTTCTTCCTTTCGGTCTGGCTCTCTCACCCCGCACTTTCACCAAATGCATGGATGCCGCCCTCGTGAAGCTGAGGCTCCAGGGCATTCGCATCCTGAACTATATCGACGACTGGCTGATTTTGGCCCAGTCCGAGCTCATGACAGCACAACATCGAGATGCTGTGCCAGCTCACATGAAAGAGTTGGGGTTACGACTAAATGCCAAGAAAAGTGTGCTATCTCCAGTTCAGAGAACTACTTATCTAGGAGTGGTTAGGGATTCGACCACGATGCAGGCACGAATGTCGATCCTTTCTGCAGTCAGGAAAGTCAGAGAAGACAGGTCACTCATTGTAAAACAGTTCCAAGTACTTCTGGGGCTCATGGCAGCAGCGTCCAATGTGATACCTCTTGGCCTGTTGTACATGAGGCCCCTACAGTGGTGGCTCAAAACCAAGGGATTCTCCCCGAGGGGAAATCCATTTGATCAAGGTCACGCGGCACTGCCTTCGTGCCTTAGACATGTGGAAGGATCCTTAGCGACATCAATTGCCTAGAGATGCTGCTCGTGTTTCAAGCTTTGAAGCAATTTCTTCCACAGTTGAAAGATCGCCATGTGCTAGTTCGCACCGACAGCACAGCGGTGGTCTCATACATCAACCACCAAGGAGGTCTGCGGTCGCGCCCCTTATACAAACTGGCACACCAGATCCTTGTGTGGTCCCAGGGGAAGCTTCTCTCATTAAGAGCAGTTTATATTCCTGGGTATCTCAATGTGGGAGCAGACGTCCTGTCGAGCCAGGGGCTGAGGCCCAGGGAATGGAGACTCCACCCTGAGGTGGTGGAAGTCATTTGGAGCAAGTTTGGGAAAGCCCAAGTGGATCTCTTTGCGAGCCAGGAGACGACACAATGTCCCCTTTTGTTCTCTCTGAATCATCCAGCTCCCCTGGGACTGGATGCTATGGTACAGACCTGGCCGAGGCTTCGTCTGTACGCTTTTCCCCCGATCGCTCTGCTCCCAGGAGTTCTGGAAAGAGTACGCCGGGACGGGACACGCCTCTTATTGGTAGCCCCGTTCTGGCCGGGCCGAGTATGGTTCTCAGATCTGGTCACCCTCCTAGACGCCTCTCAATGGGAGATTCCGATCAGGAGGGACCTTCTCTCTCAAGCAGGGGGTACAATCTTTCACCCCCGCCCAGAGTTGTGGAAGCTGTGGGTGTGGCCCCTGAGGGGGCACAACTACTAGCTTCAGGTCTCTCAGCCAAGGTTGTAGAGACCATTCTTCAATCCAGAGCTCCTTCCACGAGGAAACTATATGCCTTTAAGTGGAAATTGTTCACTTCTTGGTGCAGTGCTCAACAGCTTGACCCAGTTCACTGCCCAGTTGGTTCAGTACTAGGGTTTCTGCAAGAGCACCTGACTGCTGGGCTAGCCCATTCGACCCTGAAGGTTTACGTGGCAGCAATATCTGCTTTCCATGACCCTATCGGGGATCGTCCTTTGGGTAGAGATCCCCTGGTAGTCCGTTTCCTCCGAGGTGTTCTGAGGCTGAGGCCTACAGCTCGATCTAGGGTTCCCCCATGGGACCTGGCCATGGTCCTGGAGGCTATGTGCAAACCTCCCTTCGAACCTATCGAAGAAATACCTCCTGGAGTGTTGACACTAAAAACTGTCTTCCTCCTAGCAATTTCCTCACTCAAGAGAGTGGGCGATTTTCAGGCCCTTTCAGTGGCTCCTTCTTTTCTGGATTTTGCTCCTGGCATGACAAAAGCTTTCATTTACCCCAGACCGGGGTATGTTTCTAAAGTTCCCTCCTCTGCGCCACGGCCTGTCATGCTAGAAGCCTTCTGTCCTCCTCCATTTCAGGACTCAGACCAAGAGAAGCTTAATTGTATGTGTCCAGTGCGAGCACTGGATGCATATGTCCACAGAGCTGCCCTGTGGAGAAAATCTGACCAATTGCTTGTATGCTATGGTCCTTATAAGAAAGGGCTTCCCGCCTCTAAGCGGACCCTTAGTAGATGGATAGTGGAGGCCATCTCTATGGCTTACGAGTCCTCTGACCTCCCCACTCCTTTGGGGATCAAGGCTCACTCCACTAGGAGTATGGCTGCCTCTAAGGCCTTTTTGTTGGGCGTTTCCCTGTCCGACATCTGTAACGCTGTGGGATGGTCCAAGCCTCTTACCCTTGTCAAATTCTATGGCCTAGACATTCGGGCCACTCCAGGCTCCGCCGTCCTCTCGCTCTAGTGGTTCTTGGACACCCTAAGCAGAGGCTTGCAAGTCTGGCGGCGTGGGCATATCGTTTTCCATAGCATTTTCGGATGCAGCTTGAGTTCCCGCTGGGGAACTCTCCTAGGTTACGTATGTAACCCTAGTTCCCCTAGGGAACAAGAGCTGCGTCTCAAAGCCATACTTCCGGCACCTCTGCGTCGCACTGCTTCAGCCAATCAGAAGCTGCCGATCGTTTGTGCCCATGTGCTTTTATAGCTTCCTGGTCTGACGTCATCGACGTTTCGCTTTCCCGTTGGTCGGATTACACATGTGTTTCAGAGCGTGTCACGCTGAAGACGTTCCCCATAGCGTTTTCGGATGCAGCTCTTTCCCTATGGGAACTAGGGTTACATACGTAACCTAGGAGAGTTTTTCAGCATTTGTGTGTAAGATCAGGGTAAAAATATTTAACTTATTTTGTCTTCTGGGAAGCATGTTTGTATCTTATGTAGCTTCTGAAGGGCAGTACTAAATAAAAAAAAAATGATATTTAGGCAAAATAAGAAAAATGTGCACATCTTCATTCCGATCAAAAGTTTTCACCCCACAACTAATGCAAAACACTATAAAGAGTGATGTCATATTATGACTGTTGCCGTGTCTAAAAATGTTGTGTGCAAAGTGTAGTGTGACCGCCACTTCAATTTGAAGAAATATAACACAAGCTCATTTTTCAAGTAAAACTTTTGATATTTGACTTCTGATTCCTATTCCTTTTTTTTTTTTTTTGTTTCAGCTGAAGGAGCTCGGTGTAATAGTGTTTGACTGTAGTTGTTTGGCTCTGGACCTGCACAGGATCTTTTCTTTCTACTGGCAGCTGCAGTACAGAGACTACATTCCTTCAATCTGGTCCAAGAGAGTCACGGCCGTGTTCAGCAGAGACGAGCCGCTCCAGCTCAGCCTTAACAATACAGATGCTTCTGCCTATGTGTCGGTAAGATCAATAAATATCTCTGTAGTCATTGCCTGACTGAGGTGATCCACCAGTGTACATCTATTTTTAAAATAAAAAGGGAAGACAGGGCATAGTTGCCACTCTGTTATCTTCAGTATCCTGCTACCCATTTCTCAGGGTAGATTTATTTTTAATGTTGACTATATAATAAATCTTGTAGTTACTGAGAAACAGTCCTTGTGGCAACTTCCCTGTGTGACAACTAACCCCTATATGGCATTATGCCTGCAAAAAAACAGTAAATATACAAAACTTTACATACACCTTGCAGAATGTTAATTATTTCACCAAAATAAGAGGAATCATACAAAATGCATGTTATTTTTGTTTAGTGCTGACCTGAATAAGATATTTCACATAAAAGACATGTACATAGTCCACAAGAGAAAATAATAATTGAATGTATAAAAAAAATACCCTGTTCAAAAGCACATAGACTTTATTTTAATACTGTTTTGTTACCTGAATGATCCACAGCTGTGTTTTTTGTTTGTTTAGTGATAGTTGTTCATGAGTCCCTTGTTTGTCCTGAATAGTTCAACTGCCCGCTGTTCTTCAGAAAAATCCCCCAGATTCTTTGGTTTTTCAGCATTTTCGTGTATTTGAACCCTTTCCAACAATGACTGTATGATTTTGAGATCCATTTTTTCACACTGAGGACAACTGAGGGACTCATATGCAACTATTACAGAAGCTTCAAACACTCACTGATGCTCAAGAAGGAAACACAATGCATTAAGAGCCGGGGGTGAAAACTTTTGAACAGAATGAAGATGCATGCATTTTTCTTATTTTGCCTAGTCATCATATTTTTAAATTAAAGTTCTGCCCTTCAGAGGATACTTACATGTTTCCCAGAAGACCAAATAAGTTAAATTTACCCTCATCTTCAAAATCAAAGAATTTTCACCCCCATCTCTTAATGCATCGTGTTTCAGTCTGAAGCAACAATGAGCATTTGAACCTTCTGAAATGGTTTTCATCATTGATAATAATAACAAATGTTTCTTGAGCAGCAAATCAGCATTTTAGAATGATTTCTGAAGGATCACGTGACACTAAAGACTGAGTAATGATGCTATAGAAATTCAGCTTTTGCATTACAGGAATAAATTACATTGTAATATGTATTAAAATATAATATTTTACATTTTAATATTTCACAACATTACTGTTTTTTTTCTGTATTTTTGAGCAAATAAATGCATCCTTGGTAGGCATAAGAGACTTTAAAAAAAACATTACAAAACTTACTGACTCCAAACTTTTGATGGTGTGTGTGAAAAATGTATTTCATTACAGTACTTAGTAATACATTTGACATTTTACTGCACAAACATGTCATGATCGATTATCCAGTTCCATGCACTTTGAAATATGTTTACATGTATGTCCATTCTTATTACAATGATTTGTCTTGTAAACCGCTGTTTCATTGGCTCCACTGGATATAATTTGATTAAGGTGAATTCACTCACTCTGCAGGTAATTTATCCCTGTGACTCTGTTCGACGCCAGGCTGCAGCACATGTGAAGACACTGGCCATCGGATTCTAATTTGAGTATAATGAATCTTGACTCCCTTCCAGCAACAGGAGGTTTACTCGCCACATCTGAGACATCCATCATCCCATTCAAATGAATTGTGCTGTAATGTTATAGGCTGCTGGGAGACATTTCTAGCTCAGTGATAAAATTCTTTTCCTGACAATGATGTATGTACACAGACGGCCATCTCATTACCTCGCTCTGGTGTGCTGGCCATACGAATAGAAGCTAAAGGAAAAAACTTTTAGAAAACTGCTGTTTTATCTTTTTTTCCCCACAACTTTTTTTCTTAGACATCACCAGAGCTGTTTTGCCCCAAGGGTCGAAGTAGAGATTTAGATGCCATACGACATGTGATCCGAGAAGCCAAGAGATTCGTCTACATCTCTGTAACAGATTACCTACCCTTAGTCAACCGCAGCTTTAGAGGGTCACCAATAATAAGGTAATGCTGGTTTTCACAGGCACACAGTCATTTATACATTTCAGCATTGAAAAACTGGCTGTTAATAAAAGAAATAATCAGTTTAGTGAGGTTAAAACAAGTTAAAAAAAAATAATAGAAAAGCCCTTGATAAGATTTCTTAAAGGGATAGTTCACCCATAAATGAAAATTATGTTATTACCCTTATGTCATTCCAAACCCGTAAGTCCTTAGTTCTTTTTGGTACACAAATGAAGATATTTTTGATTAAATCTGAGAGCTTTCTGACCCTGCATAGACAGGAAAGCAACTACCACATTCAACGCTGAGAAAGGTTGTAAGGACATCGTTGACATCAGTGGTTCAACCTTAATTTTATGAGGCAATGAGAATACGGTCCCACTTTACATTAGGTGGCCTTAACTACTATCTACTTACATTTAAATTAATCATTTGGTATAATGTACTTATTGTGTCCATACATGCCTCATAAAATTAAGGTTGAACCACTGATGTCAACGATGTCCTTACAACCTTTCTCAGCGTTGAATGTGGTAGTTGCTTTGCTGTCTATGCAGGGTCAGAAAGCTCTCAAATTTTAAAATTTAAACGGGGCCTAAGTAATGACACATATTTCATTTTTGGGTGAACTAACCCTTTAAGACAATTTAGATTTCACAATAAAATCACTGAAACTTGAAAAGTCTCTAAAAGTTTTGTGTAGTGTACTAAGTTATTCCTTAAGTAAGCATGCTATATGTTATGCTTTTTATTTTTCTATTTTTTTTTATTTTTTATTTTTTAATTTAATATCAATTAACTGTGTTTTGGTTAAAAGTACTTACTTTAAAGTAATTTTAATTTACTTTAAAAAAAGTATTAAATCTCAGAATCTTCTAATAGAAGATGTTTATTGTCATTATGTATAATATCTTTTTTTTCCTTAAATAATTGGATGCTTTTTTCAATCAACTGATCATTTGATTGGATAAACAATATCAAGTTTATCCATTTTCACAAGTTTGAAACAAATCTTGATGTTCATTGAATTATGTATGTCAAAACTCTTGCCAATAAATAACTAAATTAATAAAAAATCAAATTCAATTAAATTCAATTTGAGATATCACTCAATTTATGTTCCTTGAAAATGTCTTATTTCAGCTTCCCAAGTAAATTCGTCTTAAAAGGCATTTCGTTTTTTTTCACTGGACAACAAAACAAGACAACGATTCTAAAAATAGTTTTTCTTGATGTGTAAATCTTTGAAGCTACTTATAAATGGACAAAAATGCACTTTTGAAGATGTATGACTTCAACACTTTTTGGCTTGTTCTATTTTTTGGTTTAGGTACTGGTCGCCAATAGACGAGATGCTCCGGGAGGCTGCAGTACTGAGAGAGGTCAAGGTTCGTCTCTTAATCAGTCTATGGACACGTACACATCCGCTGACCTTTAACTTTATGACGTCAATGCAGGCTCTATGCACAGGACTGCCCGTCTGCTCTATAGAAGTGGTGAGGACAGACTGTGTTTGATTGATCTGTTGATATATGTACATACACACCCAAACATACATTTAAATATGATATACTCTAGACCAGAATTTATATATGCGTGTCTGTTTTGAATCAGAGAATGTACAGAGGCAAGGACCAGATGGGAGGATTTCAGCACAGGATAAATGAGAATAAATTTATGGTGACAGACAGTGCAGTATATATTGGTAAGATTCTCTCTCTTTTTGCACACACACTTCATTTTATGTGCTTCACTGGCCTGACAAAAACTGTAGGCCTATATTTGTATTGCCAAAGTAGTAAAACACAAGTAAAAAAGCAAATAACAATGTAAAGGGAAATTAACTCAATATTTTGTAATATATTAAAAGTAGGGCTATCAGTTTAATGCGCAAACTTAATTAATTAGTTATGAAAAAAAATATGATTAAAATAATTTAAGGCAGTTAACGCGCTTCCCGGCCCCCAGACCTGTAGCCTCTGTCATCTTATATTTCATATATAGTTGACTGTTGACAAATATTAGGCAGAGCAACAGCTCTATAAATGCAGTTGTGACATAAAATTCAAGATATGGCCCCTGTATGTGTTTTGTCTCATATACACACAATATCACATGGACAGCAATAGCAATATTACAGGAGTGATGATTTTGTCCTGATCTGTCACAAGCTTAAATGTGATTTTATACAAGAGTACAGTAAATAACAAGATAAAAAAGTTTGTCAAGACAAACTTTAAGTTGGCTTGAGAAACCCGGACCAGAAAGTTTGAAGAAGTTTAAAAAGTTTTAAAAAGTTTAAAGTTTTCAAGTTTGGTTTTAAGTTTTCAGTCTGAAAATAGTTTGAAGTTTAAAGTAGTTTTAAAAGTTTAAAGTTTGAGTGTTTTGAAGTCAATACAGTTTCAGATAGATAGCATGTTACTAACACAACCTGTTAATAGCATGTTGGTAGCATGTTTCTAGCCTGATTAGCATGTTACCAGCATTTTGTTAAAATCTTGCTAATATGTTTCCAGCATGTTACTAACATGTTGTTACCATGATTAGCAAGTTACTAGCATGATTAGCATGTCACTATGTTGTTAGCATGTTGGTAGCATGTTTCTAGCATGATTAGCATGTTGCTAACATAATTAGCAAGTTACTAGCATGTTGCTAACACGATTAACATGTTGCTAGCATGTTTCTAGCATGATTAGCATGTAACTATCATGTTGTTAGCAAATTTTAGCATGTTTCCACCATGATTAACAAGTTACTAGCATGTTGCTAGCATGATTAGCATATCACTAGTATGTTGCTAACAGGATTAGCAAGTTACTAACATGTTGCTAGCATAATTAGCATTTTGCTAGCATGTTTCTCATGTTACATGAGTAGCATTACTCATGTTACATGAGTAGCATGTCACTAGCTTATTGCTAGCATGATTAGCAAGTTACTATCCTGCACATTTCTAGCATGTCACTAGCATGATTAACATGTTATTAGCATATTGTTAGCATGATTATCATGTTGCTGACATGTTTTTAACATGAGTAACAAGTTACTAGCATTTTGCTAGCATGATTCTAGCATAATCAGCAAGTTGCTAGCATGAAAGCAAGTTACTAACTAGCTGCTAGTTGCTAGCATGTTTCTAGCATGTGTAGCATGTCACTAGTATATCGTTAGCATGGTTAGCATGTCACTAGCATGTTGCTAGCATGATTAGCAAGTTACTAGCATGTTTATAGCATGTTTAACATGTTGTTAGCATGTTTAGCAAGTTACTTGTATTTTTCTAACATGATTAGCAAGTTACTAACATGTTTCTAGCATGATTAGCATGTTACTAGCATGTTACTAGCATGTCTCTAGCATTATTAGCAAGTTAGTTTAAATAGAAGGGAGTTTAATTGAGTCTCAAGGGATTCTGGGAGTTTTGACAGTTGGAGTTTGAATAGCTTGGGCTCATTTGAACATTCTGTCAATGTAAGTCTATGGGATCTTTAGGAATCCCATCTTTAGGAAAATCGTAAGTCCGATCAGTTAGAAAAGATAGCAACTCCAGTCAGATCAGTCTGAAGATCTGGGCTGAGTTTGTAGAGTTAAAGCTCTAGGAGCTGCCACCTGCTGGCAGATTTAGTTGCTTATTTAAAGTATTATTTCATTAAATACTACTACTACTACTACTAAAAACATTAAAGGGATAGTTCACCCAAAAAAATTACAATTCTGTCATCATTTACTCACCCTCATGTCGTTTTAAACCTTTATTTTGTGGAACATAAAAGAAGGTATTTTGAAGACTCTTGGTAACAAAGCTGCTTTGAGGTGTTTCTCAAATGATCTTCTTTTATGTTCTATAGTTTATGTTAGGCTGTTGCAGCCTGTGTAATAAATTTTATATTGAATCAAATAAAATATTTCTTTCTAAAGCTACAATTTGTAATGTCTACTTTATACTCTCTCATTTAACACAATAATAGTTTCACAATCAAACTTATTTTGTGATTAATTAGATAAATCAATCGAAACATAGTTTAATTAATTAGATTAAAAATTTGAATCAGCTGACAGCCTTAATTAAAATGGATGGCAGCAAAAAATAAAAAAATAAATAAAAATAAACCTATATATGCAATTACTTAAAAAGTAATGTATGTGAACTAATGAGGCATTTAAGCATTTTTATGTTTTTCTTTTATTGTCATCTGTATCATATTAATTCATACAGCCTACAATTGATCATATTGCACATTAAAATTCCAATTTTCTGTCAATTAAGGGAATCTGGACTGGGTTGGCAGTGAGTTGGCTTTCAATGCAGGAGCCGGGCTGGTGATTCAAGAATCAGGGAACCAGCGGGAAGGGCAGGACTCCATTGTAGAGCAGCTGACTTCTGCTTTTGAAAGAGACTGGTTTTCACCCTACACAATAAGCCTGCTCCCTGGCAGCACGACCTTACAGGAGAGCCAACATGGGAGGCAGAAACTGCAAGCTCTAAAGACAAAACCAGAGAGCAAAGAGCATGAGTGAGCGGCATGAATTACTCTCTGAAGCGGGACCAATAAGCCAAGGACTTTGTGCCTCAGAACATCTGCGCCATGACTCTTACCATTTGAATTTTCAAATGCCGTCAATGGAACTGAATAATAATCTCTGAAGGACTTCTGTGAAGGAAACGATTTTTGTGTATGCTTTCTTTTTAAAATGACAGTACAGCACTTTCAATGAAATACTCTATTATAAAATGCATGCTTGTTTGGATAGGAAACCCTCAGTACTATTAACTGAGAACTGTGGAAATCATTTACTCCAATATTTAGACTTTCCATATTTTAAACCAAAATATTCAGAGACTCTGCCCATGAGAACGGACATTGCCAAAAAATTTTAATCATTGTGTAAATTATTTTTCTCAGGAGTCATCCTTTTTTAAAACCAAGCACATTTTTAATGCTCATTACATATGCGGCCTCATAGCTATCATTACTTTCTGATAGACTGGATATTATGGCACATCTGACACTGTGTATATATAAAATGTTTACATGATGCAGCATGCACAGCCTTGAACTAATGTACAATCGTACGCACAAGAAGAGACTGTTTTTCTTATTGAATACTAACTGAGCTTACACCCTTTAAATGTAGCTTTATAGCGTAGCTTTTATATGTAGCTTTCTATATCATCCTTTAATCGACTGTTTAAACAGTGCTGATTGCTGATATAATACAAGCCACATGTGTTGCATTTCTCAGTAGTTTGTGGCCTGATGCTTTAGCATGTTTTGCCTTATATATGCTGCCATAAACTGTAGCTGCTGTTGCTTTCTGGATGACTACCTCCTATGATAAAATGCATCTATGATATACTGTATACATATAATCATATATAATAAACCTGCTTGCTGCTGCATGGGTCATATATTAAACTGACTTATAGCCCCATGTACATAAGATACTGATTTTCTTACAAGGAATGCACAATTTATGATGTTATTAAATGTATAGCACCTTAACCGACTGTTATAATTAAATATTAAAGAGTTCATTAAAAATTGACAAGCGGTCGTAAATAGGCAACATATGTCCCATTGATTTCTCACTGTTGTCGTTCAGTAATTTGTGTCAAGACTGTCAGCAAACATCTCTCAAAACCCAATCAATTTAAAGCCTCTCCTGGGGGAGCGATTTATTTGCCACATTCAAAGCAGTAACGAATTGCCTGAATTTCTTCATTCTTCTCATACATCTTGGTGAACACATGAAAATCCACTGGACAAATGACAATGCATGACAATGCTCTTCTTAAACATAACATGTAAATACAAATCTCCTACACAACATTTGTGTTTTTTAATAATTATTACTTATTATAACTATATGGTCAACCAAATAAATGAACGAATGAATGAATAAATAAAAATTATTTGAAAAATTCTATTATCATTTATTTTTTACCATAATTTATCATTAAAACATTATTTAACCAGCATGCTTTTTTTTGAGTCACTGTCTGTCTGTCTGTCAATCATTTTGTGCATTCACAGCGGGCAGTCCATATGTGACCCTGGACCACAAAACCAGTCTTAAGTCGCTGGGGTATATTTGTAGCAATAGCCAAAAATACATTGTATGGGTCAAAATTATTGATTTTTCTTTTATGCCAAAAATCATTAGGAAATTAAGTAAAGATCATGTTCCATGAAGATTTTTTTGTAAAATTCCTACTGTAAATATATCAAAATGTAATTTTTGATTAGTAATATGCATTGTTAAGAACTTAATTTGGACAACTTTAAAGGTGATTTTCTCAGTATTTTAATTTTTTTGCACCCTCAGATTCCAGATATTCAAATAGATGTATCTCAGCCAAATATTGTCCTATCCTAACAAACCATACATCAATAGAAAGCTTATTTATTGAACTTTCATGTGTTGTATACATCTCAGTTTTATAAAATTTAACCTTATGACTGGTTTTGTGGTCCAGGGTCACATATATGGTAAACTAGAAGCTTAAAATAATAAATAAATAATATTTGAAAAAATCTGTTATCATGTACTGTTATCATAATTTAGCATGCCATTTTAGGGGAAAAACAAAACAAAACACAATTTTACACTTTTTTTATTTGACATTTTATGCTTTTTTTGAGTCGCTGTCAATCATTTTGTGCATTCAGAGGGCAGTCCATATATGGTAAACCGGAAGCTTAAACTAGTAAATAAATAAATGAATAACATTTATTTAAACAATTCTGTTATCATTTACTACTACCATAATTTATCATATCATTTTAGAAAATGATATGATATACGTGGTTTTTAGATTATGAGGCTCTGGCTGTCTCTATAGAGGGCAGTCCATATATGGTAAACCAGAAGCTAAAATAGTAAATAATTAAATAAATAAAAAATATTTGGAAAAATTATGTTATCATTTACCATTGCCATAATTTATCATGCTATTTTAGGGAGAAAAAAAAAACACTTCAAAAAAGGGGGGAAAAAACCCCACTATTTTACACTATTTAACCAGCATGCTTTTTTAGTCTCTGTCTGTCAATCATTTTGCTTGTTCATAGAGGGCAGTCCATATGTGACCCTGGACCACAAAACCAGTCTTAAGTCGCTGGGGTACATTTGTAGCAATAGCCAAAAATACTTTGTATGGGTCAAAATTATTGATTTTTCTTTTATGCCAAAAATCATTAGGAAATTATGTAAAAATCATGTTCCATGAAGATTTTTTGTAAAATACCTACTGCAAATATATCAAAATGTAATTTTTGATTAGTTATATGCATTGTTAAGAACTTAATTTGGACAACTTTAAAGGTGATTTTCTCAGTATTTTGATTTTTTTGCACCCTCAGATTCCAGATTTTCAAATAGATGTATCTCGGCCAAATATTGTCCTATCCAAACAAACCATACATCAATAGAAAGCTTAATTATTGAACTTTCATGTGATGTATACATCTCAGTTTTGTAAAATTTAACCTTATGACTGGTTTTGTGGTCCAGGCAGGGTCACATATATGGTAAACCGGAAGCTTAAAATACTAAATAAATAAATAAAAATTAATTGGAAAAAATATGTTATCATTTACCGTTGCCAAAATTTTCTTTCATTTTAGAAAAAAAAAAACTACAAAAAGGGGGAAAAAACACTATTTTACACTATTTAACCAGCATGCTTTTTTAGTCCTGTCTGTCTGTCAATAATGAGGGCAGTCCATATATGGTAAACCGGAAGCTTAAAATACTAAATAAATAAATGAATAAAAATGATTTGGAAAAATTATGTTGTCATTTACCTTTACCATCATTTATCATGTCATTTCAGGAAAAAAAACACATTACAAAAAAAAAAGGGGGGGGGGGGGGGCAACAGTCTTTTTTAGTCGCTGTGAGTCAATCATTTTACGCGTTCATAAGGGGCAGTCCATATATGGTAAACCGGAAGCTTAGTTTTAATGAGTTTGGAGGGTGCGAAATGTTCATGATCTTTTTTTAAATCCTTCGATGGTTTACACAGACAAATGTCCGAAAAAGAATACAACAGATGGTAATACAGAGATCAAAAATCCGTAGGACCAAAGAAAGGAGCAAAACAACAATGAATGTCGGTAAAGATTTTCATCGCTTTACTTCTAAGCCTGTCATGTCAAAATACCACGGTTATTTCAAAGCTTCAGGGTTGTAAAAGCGTGTAATTCGGTGCATTAGCTCTATAACGTCGTTTACTGCACCTTGTTAGTGCAAGATGAGCTGATGGTTTAGTAGAGAATGTGCAGGCCAAAGTGGACTTCTTGTTCGTTAGTCTTCCGCAAGGTGGCGCCAACCCCTTACATTACATATTTACTCAGCTTGTCCTGTAAGTTTTTTTTTAATCTATATAATGACTTATGAGATATAATATCACAGACAAACAAATAAAGTCTTTCCCCTTCCAAACTAAACAAATAGCTCTGCCAATACAGCCTAATTTAATTCGCCCCTCAGCAGATTGTGTTGGATGTGGCCATTATTCTACTCATGCCTATACTCATACTCATTTTAATGACGATTTAAAGCACAGACCTGGACAGCTTACACTCAATAAGCCTGTTATGATATTTTAACTGGTGACTGGGGGTTGACGGCTGTTGTTATGGTAACAGATTAAGGTCAGGGATGTACTAAACCACTGTTGCCATGGAATTACTGCTGTCCTGATCAGACAGATGCTGTGGGACGGAAAATACATAAACACCTACATAAAACTTTCTCACTTAGATATTAGATCTTATTCTTGGAAGCAAGGAAGCACGAAAGCACTGAATGTCTTGAAAGTTTACATTTAGTTATTAAAATTCTGTTATTTGGTTTTAATGGCTGGTTTTTACTTTAAAACTTCACATGCCCTAGTAAGTGAGGATGGATCTCCAGCAGTCAACACCCTGCACACGCACTGCAGTTTCGGCGTAATGTCTGAACAGGACCGAAGGATGCTGCAGTCCCGATGCAACATTTAAACACCAACATTCTGCGTTTATTTTCAATCTAATAACAGATTCCAGTTTGTTGACGAGAAACGAGCTGCATGAATATGTAATCCTGCATCGCCTCGCTGTGAATTGCGGATTTTTTTTTTCTCTCGTTCAATGATGCAGCTACAATTCCTCTGCTCAGCTGCTTATGCAGAAGGGTAAACCACCAGAGCTGGATTTATATGGATTTTTGTGTGTGTCTTCCAAGTGTTTTCTGACTAGCAAATCTCTGATCGTTTAATATTAATATGGAGGGTGAGATTCCAGTCTTATTAGAGCAGTTCATGAGCAGCCCTCTTGCCACTTGGGTAAGTTGCAGTTTTTCTATTTGTTACGTGCAGAACATAGCAAACGTTGTATCATATTGTGCCAGTAAGTGAGAGTATCTGAGCTAGCATATCAGCATAAACTCTAATATACTGTCAAAATGGACATATACAAACATATTTTGTATTTGCAGCCTGTATTATTGTGATTTAAAGCACACTGCTGTCACTTCATGACATGTCATTTTAACTTTCATATCTGTGTCCCAAAGGTTAAGACATTTGGTCAGCTAGGTGACAAAGAGGGGAACATGCTCACTGAATACTCTGAATTAGTGGATGGCATATTCCTGAACAAGGTCATGAACCAAATGTAAGTATGTGTTTGTCAAATCCATTTACACACCACCATGTTTTATTATCTGAGCACTCAAAAAAGCATAGTAAGCATTTATTGTGAATGTAAGATAGCTGAGGTTTTTATTCATCTCAATTTTTTTCAAGAAAAATTTATGGGACATACCATTGAAAAGTTGGGGTCAGTAAATGTTTCATTTCTTTGAAAGAAAGTAATACTTTTATTCATCAAGAACACATTAAATTGAGAGTAAATACATTTTTAATGTTACAAAAGATATTTATATCAAATAAATTTTGTTCTGTTGAACTTTCTGTTCATAAAACAAACATGGAAAATTGTATTGTTGTGTAGTTTCCAGTTTCCACAAAATTATTAAGCAGCACAACTGTTATATTTATAATAACATTAATAATAATACATCATCAATAATACAGTATTTGATCATCAATTAAGCATATTCAAATGATTTCTGAAGAATAATGTGACACTGAAGAGTAATAATGCTGAAAATTCAGCTTTGCCTCACAGAAATAAAATAAACTTTAAAACATATTGAAATAGTAAAAAATGTAAAGTTAAATTATAGTCATATTTTATGATATTAAAGAAGTCATGACATGGATTTTTTATTTTAATATGTTTCTTGAGGTTTACTTATAATGTTAATAAAGTTTTTAACATTATAAATAAAACACAAATAAATGTTAAAAAAATATATTTTTTTAATTTTTAATGATTATTTAAAACACCCTTTTACCTTGTGAAAATCAACTCTGCAAAACCTCAACTCATTTTATTGCACGGTCCCTTCAAATGCAAATAAGCTCTGCTTGCCCCGCCCCTCTCTGCTGTGGGATGATGAGACGTGATGTTTACTTTAGCCGCCTTTAGCCTCATTTAGCAGCGAAACTTGCCAACAAGCACATTATTAAGAAAGGCCATTTGCAACGATGCATAAAAAAACCTTATACTCACTTCTGCTGTGGGTGAAGCTGCATCACGAATGATTTGCACAAACATAAACGTGTAGATCAGGATCGGGGCTTTCCTTTTAAAAACAAAAGTAACGTTATCCTCTGCTTCTTCTGCGGCTCAGATTACGGGAGTTATTACATCCAACAACAGAACACCTCAATCGCTCAATCTGAGACATTCTTGTCTTCTCCTGAACCTGAGTCGACACATCCGATGACCCCTTTAAGGGGCAGGTCCTTTAAGGCTTGTGAGTAATCAACCTCTATTATGATTGGCTAATGTCATTGCATAGGAAACAGTATCCTATGCCCCGCCCTCTTGCTTTTTCAAGTGTTTTGACAACATAATCAAAATAAAACTGTCATTTTATGACAAAACATTATGAAATCATTTACTTATGGTTTGTGATGCAGCTGCAGTCAGATGTAGCACCGCTTCATCTTTCAACAAATGTTTCTTTGTAAACTCTCCATGACACTGTGCCTCATTTACTAAACAAAATCCTCCGAACAATCCTCAAACACGATTCGGGATGCCATTAAAAATCAAAATGAGAATGCTTTCACTCCATTTTGTCTGTTGATGACAGACTCAAGTGCATAGACTGTGTCAGAAAGCGAATGCACATCTGTATACTGTATCCAGTGTAGACAAGAGAGCAGTAATTATTGTAATTTCTATTTGCTTTTGACGCGATGCGACACTCGCATTTTGTGTAATTAGGTGTTAGCTGTTAAATGACAGCATGCCAGTGATGAGAAAAGGACTATTTGTCGATGTCCAGTGTATATGCAAACAACTGCACTTGGGTGACAAGCCTTTTTTTGAGGGTTATTACATAAATGTTTTTTTTTTTTATTGATAATGAGGACATTTTAAATTATGAATCTTGCGGGATGTATTCAGCATATGAAATCCTATGGAAGCCCTATTCCGCCACTAAATAAAAAATAAAATAAAAAAAAGCTTGTTGCGGCTTATCATCTGACAATTCTGACTTTTTTTCTCAGAATTCACAATTCTGTGAAAATAAAGTCGGAATTGCGAGTTACAAAGTCAGAATTGCAAGATATAAACTTGCACTTCTAAGAAATAAAGTCGCAATTGCGTGATATAAACTTGCAATTGCGAGTTGTAAAGGCAGATATAAACTTGCAATTCTGAAAAATGAACTGAGAGTTGAGATATGAACTCGCAATTCTAAGAAATAGTATTGCAATTGCGAGTTATAAAGTCAAAATTGCAAGATATAAACTCACACTTCTGAGAAATTAAGTCAGAGTTGTGAGATATACTCGAAATTCTGAGAAATAAACTTGCAATTGTGAGTTATAAAGTCAGAATTGCAAGATATAAACTTGCACTTCTGAGAAATAAAGTCGCAATTGCGTGATATAAACTGCCAACTGTAAGTTGTAAAGTCAGAATTCGGAGATATAAACTCGCAATTCTGAGAAATAAAGTTGCAATTGCGAGTTATAAAGTCAGAATCGCATGGTATAAACTCACACTTCTGAGAAATAAAGTCACAATTGCGTGATACAAACTCCCAATTGTAAGTTGTAAGAATTTGAAGATATAAACTTGCAATTCCGAGAAATAAAGTTGCAGTTGCGAGTTATAAAGTCAGAATTGCATGATATAAACTCACACTTCTGAGAAATAAAGTCGCAATTGCGTGATACAAACTCCCAATTGTAAGTTGTAAGAATTTGGAGATATAAACTTGCAATTCCGAGAAATAAAGTTGCAGTTGCGAGTTATAAAGTCAGAATTGCAAGATATAAACTTGCACTTCTAAGAAATAAAGTCGCAATTGCGTGATACAAACTTGCAATTGTTGTAAAGTCAGATATAAACTTGCAATTCTGAAAAATGAACTGAGAGTTGAGATAGGAACTCGCAATTCTGAGAAATAATATTGCAATTGCGAGTTATAAAGTCAGAATTGCAAGATATAAACTTGCACTTCTGAGAAATAAAGTCGCAATTGCGTGATATAAACTGCCAATTGTAAGTTGTAAAGTCAGAATTCGGAGATATAAACTCACACTTCTGAGAAATAAAGTCGCAATTGCGTGATATAAACTGCCAATTGTAAGTTGTAAAGTCAGAATTCGGAGATATAAACTCACACTTCTGAGAAATAAAGTCGCAATTGCGTGAAACAAACTCCCAATTGTAAGTTGTAAGAATTTGGAGATATAAACTTGCAATTCCGAGAAATAAAGTTGCAATTGCGAGTTATAAAGTCAGAATCGCATGGTACAAACTCGCAATTGTGAGAAATTAAGTCAGAGTTGTGAGATATAAACTCGCACTCCTGCGAAATAAAGTTGCAATTGCATGATATAAACTTGCAATAGCGAGTTGTAAAGTCAGAATTCCGAGATATAAACTTGCAATTTTGAGAAATTAAGTCAGAGTTGTGAGATATAAACTCGCAATTCTAAGGAATAAAGTTGCAATTGTAATTTATAAAATCAGAATTGCATGATATAACTCACAAATGCAAGTTTATATCTTACAATTCTGTGAATAAAGTCAGAATTGCGAGATACAAACTCGCAATTGCAAGAAAAAAAGTAAGAATTGCTACATATAAAGTCAGAATTGCGATATACAAACTGTCAATTGCGAGAAAAAAAGTCAGAATTGCAAGTTTATATCTTACAATTCTGACTTTATTTCTCGCAATTATGAGTTGGTATCCTGCAATTCTGACTTTATATGTAGCAGTTCTGACTTTATAACTCGCAATTGTCCGTTTATATCTCAAAGTTCTGAGAAAAAAAGTCAGAATTGCGAGTCCATATGAAGGAATTCTGAGAAAAATAGTCAGAATTGTGAGATAAAAAGTCGCAATTACCTTTTTTGTTTTTTATTCAGTGGCAGAAACTGGCTTCCATAAAAACCTCTTCTATGTCAAAAGATCAAGGGAAATTTGGTTTCTCATGTCATGACCCCTTTAATAATTTACTGTATTTTTGATTAAATAAGTGCAGCTTTGGTGAGCATGGAAGACTTTTTTCATGAAACATTAAGAATCTTACCAAACCCAAACTTTTCAATGGAATGTACATCAAAGCAAACTTTTGTTACACATTAAAATAGCTATTGAGCCTAAATTATTCATCCAAAGCAATTTAACACTTAGTTGAGTGCTTTGCTTAAGGGCATATTGTTGAAAGAGTTCTCTCAGTGACTTTTCAGTTCACAGGTTGTCTCTACATGTGATCAAATTTGCGTGGCCCCATTCCAGACCCCATGCTGTTAAGTTACCACCACCCTTTGGTGTCGTTTGCATGTAATATCGGGCAGTTTTGTGGACAGCATGTGTTTCAGCTTTTAAATGACTCATTCCATGCAGGAGACTCAAAACACTGTATGCTTTGTCATGGTCATGAAGGAACACTTTGTAGTCGGTCTGTCAGGACTGGACTGTTCGGCTGGACAGAATTTGGATGGGTGCATATGGGTGGGTTGTTTTTGCCCTGAATTCTATTTCCATCTCAGACAAAAATCCATAGGTTTATTTAAATGTTAAAACCCAACCATGCCTTTGGGTGACATGCATTTCAGAGGAACATGCCATTTAAAGGACAGTTAACGCTAAGACCTTGTATTTTCAAAAGCAACATAATCTGTAAAGATGCTGAGGAAGTAAACCGTACAGTATCAAGATGGTCACTGTAATCCCACAGATTCAGAGAAGCTGATGGATTAGAGCCTGATTGTAGACTTTTTTTTGATGGTGGCATGGACTATATCCCAGATTGAAGTTTATTAAGGGACAGCAGTGTTTCAGGTCATTGTGTCAGGATGCGGAACTTGAGCTCCTGAACTAAAGGAGTTAAAAGTCTCAAGACTTGACCTCAACTGAATGCCACTGCTTTTGCCTCTGTCTGTGTCTGCGTCTGCCTTAGTGCTGGCTAGTTGAAGAATGAAGTCATGTGGAAAAAAAGAAAGCCAGAATGAATGAACAGATTGTGTTTTGTTGCTATTATTACTCGTACCCCTTAGTCCAGGTTAACATACTAAACAGGTCTCCAGAAACAAGAGGTCTCAGTTGCTTCTTGCTGAGTTGATTTCATGTTACAGGAATAAGTTCATGTCTTTTTTTTTTCACAGAAATCCGAAGGGGACTGTTCAAGGTATAAACAAAGTGAACAATGACGTCGGCCAGAGAGCTCAAAACCTGTCTGTTCTCATTTACCACATCAAATCATACTACCAGGTAAGGCACAGAGAAAATTATTCATTAAATTAATAATAATTAAAAATATTAGGAATTAAAACATATATTTAAAAAAAAAAAATAATAATTTATTTCTGAATTCCTATTGAAGAACTGCTTTATTCGTAATTCCTAAAAAGAAATATGATAAGTTAACATTATAACAGAAGTGGAGAGAATCACTAGCAAAACCAAGACCACTTAAAGGGATAGTTCACACAAAAATGAAAATTCTGATATTAAGTACTCATCCCGCATGTCGTTCCAAACTTGTAAGACCTTTCATCTTCAGAACGCAAATTAAGATATTTCTGACCCTGCATAGACAGCAATGGAGCTCATTTATTTTCTTCTTTTCATGAGAGTACCACAACGCACATTGAAGACTGACACGGAAGAGAAGAAATTGTTAAAGTCGCTATTTTTGTTTTCTTTACACAAAAAACATATTCTAGTGGCTTTAGAAACTTTTGGAATTAGTGCACTTTCAGAACAAAAATGTACAGATAATGTACTCAACCCCCTTGTCATCCAAGATGTTCATGTCTTTCTTTCTTCAGTCATAAAGAAATTATGTTTTTTGAGGAAAACATTTCAGGATTTCTCTCCGTATAATGGATATGTATGGTTTCCCCAAGTTTGAACTTCCAAAAAGCAGTTTAAATGCAGCTTCGATGGACTCTAAACGATCCCAGCCGAGGAAGAAGGGTCTTATCTAGTGAAACAATTGGTTATTTTCTAAACAAATTGACAATTTATGTACTTTTTAACCTCAAATGCTTGTCTTGTCTCTGGTAAAACAGCGTAGGACAGTTTTGACGTTGAAAATGAAAACGAGATGGAAGTTTTTCGACATATTCTAACTGTATTGACCCGGATTACACAGACTATGCATCGCAGAGAAGAGACAAGACGAGCATTTGAGGTTAAAAAGTATATAAATTGTCAATTTGTTTGGCAAACAACCAATCGTTTCCCTAGACAAGTCCCTTCGTCCTCGACTGGGGTTGTTTAGAGCCCTTTGAAGCTGTGTTTAAACTGCATTTTGGAAGTTCAAACTTGGGGGCACCATACATATCCATTATAAGAAGAGAAATCCTAAAATGTTTTCCTCAAAAAACATAATTTTTTTATGACTGAAGAAAGAAAGACATGAACATGACAAGGGGGTGAGTACATTATCTGTAAGTTTTTGTACTTAAAAAGAACTAATCCTTTAAGGTTGAACCACTGATATCACATGGACTATTTTAACAATGTCCTTACTATCATTCTGGGCCTTGAACATGGTAGTTGCATTGCTGTCTATGCAGGGTCAGAAAACTCTTGGATTTCGTCAAAAATATCTTAATTTGTGTTCTGAAGATGAACAACAGTTTTACGGGTTTGGAATGACATGAGAGAGAGCAATTAATGAATTCATTTTTTTAATTTTGGGTGACCTACAGTTGCTCTAGACTCTTGTTTTCCGCGAAGCAGAGAAAAAAGTTAGTGTATAACCTGAATTGTTCTTTCAAATTCGTTTTTGCTGCGTGCAAGCTGAATGTCAAGTTCCCTTTTTACTATACCGGATTCTGCATATTCCCAAATGGAGGCCCTCTGGGTGGAAGGGCAGGTCATACCCTAAAGTTTCTGCTACCCACCCTGCATCCTGCACATCTGTCTGTGTGGAAATAGCCTTGCCACAAGACCTACAAGCTCCTCTAAAAGAGACTGGCCTAGATATCAGCGCGCCGTGCCAACATCTGTGTAATCAGTAGCTAGGAAACAGCAATGGCCCAGAGCAAAGCTGGAAAATGACCCATTTTACATCCCATGAGATCTGTCTCTCATGGTGCCGGTTAAAGCGGTCAAATTAATGAAAGTACCCTTAAAAAACAGACAAACCAAACAATGGAATTATTTCCTGTTGCTTAAAGGATAAGTTCACTTCCAGAACAAAAATGTACAGATAATGTACCCCCTTGTCATCCAAGATGTTTATGTCTTTCTTTCTTCAGTCGTAAAGAAATTATGTTTTTTGAGGAAAACATTTTAGGATTTCTCTTCATATAACGGATATGTGTGGTGCCCCCAAGTTTGAACTTCTAAAATGCAGTTTAAACACAGCTTTAAAGGGCTCTACTCTAAACAATCCCAGCCAAGGAAGAAGGGTCTTATCTAGCGAAACAAATTGACAATTTATATGCTTTTTAACCTCAGCTGCACATCTTGTCTAGTCTCTGCGATGCGCATGGGTAGTCTGTGTAATCCGGGTCAATACAGTTAGGGTATGTCGAAAAACTCCCATTTCATTTTTGTCTTCAACTTCAAAATAGTCCTACAATGCTGTTTTATCTTTTTTTGTAAAGGGCGATTGTTGTTCTTTGTATGTTTACTTTGTAAACACTGGGTATGTACTTCTGCAGCGATGTAGCATGTCAAGTTGGGGAAGAAAACGAGATGGGAGTTTTTCGACATACCCTAACTGTATTGACCCGGATCACATAGAGTACGCATGCGCATCACAGACACGAGACAAGACGAGCATTTGAGGTTAAAAAATATCTAAATTTTTCAATTTGTTTAAAAAAATCCGATCATTTCACTAGATAAGACCCTTCTTCCTTGGCTGGGATCATTTAGAGCCCTTTGAAGCTGCATTTAAACTGCATTTTGGAAGTTCAAACTTGGGGGCACCATGCATATCCATTACATGGAGAGAAATCCTGAAATGTTTTCCTCAAAAAACATAACTTCTTTACGACTGAAGAAAGAAAGACATGAATATCTTGGATGACAAGGGGGTGAGTACTTTATCTGTAATTTTTTGTTCCGAAATTGAACTAATCCTTTAATATTCACTGTTTTTTTAAATTGGTGGAAACTATGGCTTTGTAACACCTTAAGTTGTCACATTCAAGTACGTCTAAATGCTAAGTCTCAAAGCTTTAATTTAAAATAGTGTGACATGTAGCAGAGCTGTTTGTGCTCAGCATCTTGAATCTTTGGAATTGACTTTATCTTCCCTTGAGTTTTGTTAGCCTGAGGAAAAATTCAGAGTGTTCAATCACTGATCTAGCTTTTTCAGCGAAACTGAAAACGATCTTGCCCAAGAAGAATCTGCATTAACGAATTCCCATATGGAAAAGTGACAGGCAAATTAAGCCCACCCATACAAGGCCCTGTCGATTTGTGTTAACCTAAACACTGAAAAGCCCTAGAGATTCTAGGACGTCTGCCTTCTACAAGGAGACATTATTAAATAATGGTGTTTAATAAATAATAAAACACATTGACATGTTGGTTAAAGCTGAAATGCTCTGTAATGAATGCTTCCAAACTCTGTGGTTGTCTGGTTATGTGGCTTTTTAAGAGTGCTAATAAATCTTTTAGTGAGTTCTGTGTAATCTAACTTCTTAAATGACCTCTACTTTGGTCCTTTAATGTGTTTTTTAAGAAATTAATAAGATTGCAGAAGATGGTGACCACAACATTCAAGTTCATCTGAAGCACCACTTCAAAGTTTAATAATTGTCCTGATTTAAACCATCCCCCATGCGCCTGCACACAAGTTTCCTGAACTCTTTGAGACGTCTCTGAACAATTACCCCAGTCCCCGGTCCTGCCTGTAATTTACAGCTTAAAACGGTTGAATGCAAAGAAACTGATGGCAGCTGGTTCTGTTTTTGCACTTCACTAAAACTCAGAGCTGCTGATTTTTGCACTAGATTCTGTGTATCATATCTCTTGTCTCTTGTTTCTTATTTTGCATCCTATTTTCTGTAGGAGAGCCTGCATCAGCTGATTATGATGCCACCTCCCAATGTGCTGCTGCTAGGCAGGAACCCAGTCTGTGGTACGTCAGCTCTTAAAAAAAAACTACAGAATAGTTCCAGAGGCTTGAATCTAACGATGTGTACACGAACAAACCTTTTGGAGCTCTTAAAGAAATCTTAAAGCTGCTGTGTGTAATTTAATTTTACTTTAAATACTTTCCTGTCTAACCCAATACTCCCTTCATGTTTGCACTTATGGTTTCAGGAGTTGTAATACAATATCTTCGTATCTATGATATCTTTCTTCAGAATAAAATGTGTACATATCGAGAGGCATTTGTTTTGAATGACAATAATTTCCTCATTTAAATATGTACCATTTTTTTTTTTTTGCAAAAATGGATACTTTTATTTAGCAGGGATGCATGCAATTGATTAAAAGTAACAGGAAAGACATTTATAATGTTACAAAAGATTAATATTTTAAATAAACACTGTTCTTCTGAACTTTCTGTTTATTAAAGTATCCTGAAAAAATGTTTACAAAAAATATTAAGCAGCACTGTTTTCCAAATTGATAAGAAATGTTGCTTGAGCAACACATCTGCATATTAAAAGGATCATGTGATGCTGAAGACTAGAGTAATGCTGCTGAAAATTCAACTTTGCATCACATGAATAAATTATTTTTTTTAAATATATTTCAATAGAAAACAGTTATTTTAAATTGCAGTAATATTTCACAATATTACTGTATTTTTGATCAAATAAATGCAAACTTGGTTAGCTTTCAAAAACACCTCGAAGTGCATCAGATGACTGTGATCAAGTAAATCCAGGATCATTTTCATTCCATTGTAAAGCACTTGTTTTAACAAATTAAACCTTTTTTTTTCTAGAGGAAGGTCTAGAAGAGATCAGGAAGTTGCTTCTACTGTTGCTTGGCTGTGCTGTTCAGGTAATATGTCACTGTGTGCACTACATAGATTACATTAAACCAATCACTTGACTGTTCATTTAACTTTTCATTGTTTTATTGTACATTTTAATCAGAATGAAGCAGTGCCACTTCTAGTATGTAGACCTAAAACTGTCTGTTGCTGTTTTACAGTGTGAAAGAAAAGAGGAGTATATTGAGAAGATACAAAGTCTTGATTTTGAGACAAAAGCAGCAATCGCAGCTCATATCCAAGAGGTACTGGAATAGACTACAGGAGGCACAGTTGTTTAACAAATATGGCACATATGGCTGATTATCTGTATAGTCATGTAGTAATTATATTTGATTAGACTTCTCATGGAGAACTGATTAAAATCTTGTCTGCCTGAAAGAAGCCACCTACAGGCATAATAAGTGTCTTAATAACTTAACAAGATAATACATCAGAAGCCCTTTTGTTTTCAGATTGTCAGCAGCGTGTAACTTCTAATATCTATTATGCATCTTCTTGTCAGGAGGTGTTTTGAATTAAGCATTAGGTAGACAACTCAATATGTTGTCATTTTATAAAGCTATACAAAACACTAAGTGAGAATTTGTTTGCACTCCAGGTGACTCATTGTCAGGAGAACGTTTTTGATCTGCACTGGTTGGAGATGGAGGGTCTGTGTCCAGAGGAATGGGAAAATCTTTGCAGAAGTATGAGCATTAACCTCAAAATGTTAGTGGACCAGCGAGACCGGCAATTTGAGGTATCTTCAAAAGTCATTTAGAAATGACCAAATTCATTCTCTTCCTTACTTTTCAAGGAGATGGTCATTCAATTTAAAGGAGTTTTATTGTGCTTGGCTCAAATGTGATGGAAAATATATATTAGCCAGTGTATAAAATGTTGAACAGCCAATGCATGGGACTTTAAATGCTTTTTAAATGCCTAATGTCTCTGCTGGTAGATCATCGTGGAGCTAATGCAGGGGAAAGAGACGATAAAGTCTGTAGTGTTTGGTGATGACGCCTCCCTCACTGAGCCCACCAGCAGCCAACTCCCTTTATCCCAGCAGCATCTGGCACTAGAGCTGACGGACGCTAAAGCCAAGATCAAACGCCTGAGACAGGAGCTGTGAGCAAATGCACACACACTATAATGACCTACACATGCACACACATGATGAATGATAGAGTTGCATGCTTATGGGGATATGTGATTGCAATCATTTTAGCAAGCAGAAAATCATGCATCATGACTTTGACTTCCTGTTTCAATAGGAAATATGTCAACACAGGAAAGAAAACTGTGCTTATCAAGCCATGGGGTCTTTAACTGTTAGTGATAACAGACAATTTATTAGCAGCCATATATGCATTTGTCACGATTCTTGATTTAAATTAATATTAAAAGTCTATAATATTATTTTTCAGTATCCAAAACAAATTATATTATATATAACTCATATTACTTTAACATTATTTATGCAATAAATAATCATTTGCACTATACCAGAGTTCAAATAAAATGTAATCATGTATCATGGATTTTTCATTGTTTTACTTACAGTTGCAGTCAAAAGTTTGCATACACCTTGCAGAATCTGCTAAATGTGAATTATTTTACCAAAATAAGTGGAAATGTTTTTTAGCATTTTTGTGTATTTAAACCCTTTCCAACAATGACTGTATGATTTTGAGATCCATCTTTTCGCAATGAGGACAACTGAGGGACTCATATGCAACTATTACAGAAGGTTCAAACACTCACTGATGCTTCAGAAAGAAAACATAATGCATTAAGCCAGGGGGTGAAAACTATTTGAATTTGAAGATCAGGGTAAATTTAAATTATTTGTCTTCTGGGAAACATGTAAGTATATTCTGCAGCTTCTGAAGGGCAGTATAAAAAAAAAAAAAAAAAAAGATATTTAGGCAAATTAAGAAAAATGTTCAAAAGTTTTCACCCCCAGCTCTTAATGCTTTTTTCCTTCTGGAGTATTAGTGAGCAGTACCTTTTGTAATAGTTGCATATGAGTCTCTCAGTTGTCCTCAATGTGAAAATATGAAATCACAAAATCATACAAAAATGTTGAAAACCAAAGAATCTGTGGGATTTTTCTGAAGGAAAAAAAAAAAAAAGCTGTGGATGATTCAGGTAACAACATAGTATTAGGAATCAAGTATATATAAACTTTGAACAGCGTCATTTTTATAAATTCAACTATAATTTTCTCTTGTGGACTATATGTAAATACCTTTTATGTCAAATTTCTTATTCAGTACTAAATAAAAAATAACATGCATTTTGTATGACCCCTCTTATTTTGGTAAATTAATTAACATTTTGCAGATTCTGCAAGGTGTATGTAAACTTTTGACCTCAACTCTATTTGATAATAAATATAACTTCACTTATTAATCTGTAATAGCTGGTTCTGTAGTTACAGTAAAATGTCTGTAGGAAGCTTGCCCCAGATTAAATAGACCCTGGCACAGTGCAGGGTCCGTCCTTATTCTGCTGACCCACTTTGATCCTCTTAGTGTAATGCTACAGACAGTCAACCCCCCTCATTTCCACCCATCCATCCTTCTATCCATCAATTTTTTCCATCTATCCACTAACCCGCTGTACAATACTGCTCACACTGCTGCATTCCTGAGCTTCTATTTTGGAGTATATCCTCGAGCAGAGCTTGAGTATTAATGTCTGAACAAAACAACATGGCTTTCTCAATGTTTTCAAAGTGAATATGTGATTTTCAATCATCATTTATAGGAAGAAAATGGTCAGTTTCATTTGGTGATAAAACTTATTTGCATTTGCATATTTAATTAGAACATTATTTCTATATTTTTTATACATATGGTAAATACTGATGTGTCAGTGATAAATGCAATATTGACTTTCAACACAATCTTGCATAAAACAGAGCAATATGCAGAAAAAAGAGCACAATGGTTTGAAAATAACTCTGATTTTAGGTCGCTAATATGTGTAATGTATGGGATAGACAAGTGCATGTGCGCATCTGTTTGAGAACAAAGAATTGTCTTTAGTAATGAACCAGTATCCATCAGGGCTATAATTTCTATAGAAAATGTAAATGCAGTATTTTCAATATCACATTGTGCTGTTTTTACATGTCAAACTTTACTTGGATTTTTTAATATAGCAGATCTAACCATATTTTTTTTGTTATCTTAGGATATTATTATTTTAAACATAGGATAGTTGTGTCTCTTTGTTGGCTTGTATGTGCTTGTATTATACATGTACACTTGCATGTGGTTATATTTGCATTTATTTGCATGTACTTATGCTTATGTGCACAAATATTTGGGTGTGCGGTTCTGTGCATACGCGTTCCTCTCTGATAAAGTGATTGCATGTTAATCATTCCTCTGAACCTGTGTGAGTATTGAATCTTTAAATCTTTCAAACATATGTTTCCTGTGTCTTAACAGAGAGGAGAAAAGTGAACAGCTCTTAGACTGCAGACAGGACCTGGACAATGTGGAGGCGGAGCTTAAAAGACTCCAGCAAGAGGTACTAAAAATAAAATATTTTAATATATATCTGATTTAAGGCTCCATCTATGGACAGCTTTTGTTGCAATAAATATTTTGCTATGTTATTTACAATTTATTCTTTATTACAAATGCTTTTATATCATAGACATGGCAACTTCTGTAAAACTCTATATTACAATATTACTCTTTTGTTAATTTTAACGTCATTTTTTTCTTCCTTGCTTCTTCTATCCTGTCTGCTTTTGGGGGTCCGTGGCAGAATATGCAGCTGTTAACCGATGCACGAGCAGCCAGGATGTACCGTGATGAACTGGATGCCATGAAAGAAAGAGCCATCAGAGCAGACAAACTAGAGAGTGAAGTGGCTCGATACCGAGATAAACTTCACAACATGAATTTTTATAAGGTCAAACTGGAGGTATGTATAGATTAGTGTTTATGTGTGCATACAGTACCATTCAGAAGTTTGGGATTGGTAAGATCTTAATGTCACTTCAGCTTACCAAGGCTTCAGTTATTTGATCAAAAACTGTGAAAACAGTAATATTGTAAAATATTACAATTGAAAATAATGTAATGATGTATAAATAATGTAATTTATGGCAAAGCTGAATTTTCAGCACCATTACTTAAGTCTTCAGTGCCAGAACACTATTTTTCTAAAAATTCTCAAGTGAGAAATCTTACCTTAACTTTCTTTTTGCTGTTGACAGGAGCTGAAGGAGGATAATCAGGTGTTAATGGAAAGTAAGACCATGCTGGAAGAAGAGCTACAGAGTGTCAAAGCACGATCTGACAAACTGCACCATCTGGAGAAACACAACCTCCTACTGGAAGCAAAGCTTCATGATATGGAAGAGGTAAGGAAGAAATGATATTCATGAAAGTGTTCAGCCACAGTATTAATATGTACCTTTTTCTATTCTAAACTATTTTTATCTGCTTGACTTGGCTGTCTAATGTGTTTAGGAAAGAACTGTGGACAGAAGACAAATAGAGGAGCTACTGGAAAGGAACGTCATACTGGAGCTCTCTCAGAAAAGCAGTATGGAAGAATCACAACGTTTAGGCTGGGAGCTAGAACTCGCAAAGAACCCTCACCAGAATTCAGGAACAGGTATATGTAAATATTAGCCCTGCTAATTTAAGAAGGCGTTTAAAAAATGTGATATTGGTGGACTATAGTGTCATTGAATAAGACCCTTACATCTACTTCAAACCTTGCTTTAAAATCTAGATCTTGCTATAAACATAGAAGCCTGTTGTAGCTTGCAAAAGTGTATTTTACTACTAAATGATCAAGTGACAGATATTAAATAAACTTGAATAAACCTCAAATGTGTATTTGGTTGTAGAGCTGAAGTCTTTGGGCCAGGAGGTAACTGAAAAGACATGTAGCAGGTTGCTGAAACTGGAGAAGGAGAATCAGAGGTTGTTAAAGGCCCTAAAAGAATTTCAGGGAACCACTTGTCCACTGGATGAGTTTATCTCTGAATCTGAACATATTGAGGAAAATGGGAAGATGGACCTAGTAGACTCTAAGACTCGAAAATCTACAATAGCCAACATCCAGAATGGCCAAGTTATCACACAGACCCAAGAGACCAGCAATCAGTCCCTTGACACAGAACATCTGCATGCATTTTTGGAAAATACTAATGGCAATCTTCATTGTCTTGAAGTGGAGCTCCATGAATTGCAGACTGAGAACCAGAGTTCTCATGCCAATTTCAACCAAAACCAAGGACAAGCAGATATAGAAAACCAAGGTCTTGTGCATGAGAATGGACATCTGGAGCCAGATAAGAGTTGTCTGGAGAAGGAGAATCGAAGATTGCGGCAGCAAGTGAAGATCCAGGAGGCCTCGCTGGATAGTAGCAACCTGAAGTTGGTGGTTCTTGAGAAGCAGAACCGTACCCTGGTTAAAAAAACTAACTGCCTTAGTGAGGCCTGCACCAAGAACAAAGAGCTAGAGAATGAAAACCAGGAGTTGATTCAACAGGCTGGAGTGGACAAGAGGATCCTGATGGCCTTAAGAGAGGTAACCATTGCTGTGGAGGCTTTGTAGATGATTACACCTTATCAACGTTCTCTTATTTTACTCAATTTTACTGTTTTCCGCTTCAGGAGCTGCTGGACCAGAGATTGAAATTGCAACAAAAAGAGTCTGATCTTGAAAAACTGACTTATGAAATAGAGAGGATAAAGTTAAACCAGGAGACACGAATGGGAGATCACGAGGCTGTAGACCAGGGGTATGCAGACATTCACTTGTACATTCAGAGAAGCCCAAGGTGATACTTTTAAATGTCAGATTCCTTAGAAATGTCAAATGACCACTTTTGTCTTTGTCCCCATCACTCTTTCTCCCACTATTAGTCAATGTCAGCAGTTGGAGTCAGAGCTGGAGTCTTCTCTAATGAAATCCCTGAGAATTAAGAAAGAGAGAATGGCCGCCCTCGAAACCCGTCTGCAAGAATCAGCCAAGATAAACCAGCAACTTCGACAGGATCTTAAAACTGTGAGTTGAAGCTAAGCTTAAAGCAAGATGGTTTACTCGGTAGCCATACTTCAATGGAGAAAGAACAAAAAAGTTTACCAAACTTGTGTTTCACTCTTTTTAAAACTAGTAAAAATCTTAATTTAGGCTAAAACCTGTCATTTTTATAGGTTGGTCCAGATAATGTTCATTTCATGTCTTTCCAAAGCAACTTTGAATTCTACGTATATATGATTTTTTGCAGGTCAAACAGAACTTTGAGGCATTGCTTCAGAGGGATGAGGAAGAAAAGGCTGGACAATGTTCTCCACCAGAGAGGACATGGCACAGTCAGGAGGCCACGTGGGCATTGCTCAAGCTCAAAGATCGACTCATTGAGGTGGAGAGAAATGTGAGTCTCATAAAGGAGCCAGTGTCCACAATCTGTTTAAATACTTAAGGGGGAACTTTAGCATGAAATAATGTTCAGTTCCTGCTAAGTATCTTCATAATTTTAGTGCTTTCAAGATTTTTCGTCAGTGCATGTACATTTTAGAATCAAACCAACAACATTGGTGTTGTAAGTGACATGCTGTACTAGTTGAGCTACAGAAATTGGACATACCTGGCTTTGGTTTTTCTTGTGCAGAATGCAACTTTGCAGGCTGAGAAACAGGCATTGCAAACACAACTGCAGACATTGCAGGCGCAGTCAGATGGGTTGCAGGCACAAATAATTGCGTTACAACAGCAGACAGCTTCCTTGCAGGAGAGCAACACAACACTCCAGACACACAATGCACTACTACAGGTGAGTCACATTAAACCAGATATATTGCCTTAAATGCAATTGTAATATTGCATATATAGGTATTATAAAATATTCATAATATGCACTACAGTTCAGAAGTTTGGGTGTGGTTAGAGAAAGTCACTTATGTTCACTAATGCTGGATTTTTTGGTTAAAAAATGCAGTAAAAGAGTAATATTGTGAAATATTTTCAAATGTCTTCTATTTTAATATATTTTAAAATAGAAGATATTCCTGTGCATTATCCTATGATCCCACAAAAACAACATAATTTTTTTTCAGGATTCTTTGATAACTAGAAAGTTCAAAAGAACAGCATTCATTTGAAAAATAGAACTTTTTATAATATTCTAAATGTCTTTACTGTCACTTTTGATCAATTTAATGCTTCCTTAAAGAATTAGATCACTTCCAGAACAAAATTTTACAGATAATTTACTTACCCCCTTGTTGTCCAAGATGTTCATTTCTTTCTTTCTTCAGTCGTAAAGAAACTGTTTTTTGAGGAAAACATTTCAGGAATTTTCTACATATAGTGGTTCCCTTCCGGGAACTTCGAGCTGCGTCAGAAATGCTTTGGGGAATGCCATTGGCGAACCACGCTCTGAACGTAGTCTGTAACCAATCAGATGACGGGAGTGACGTCACCGGCGTGGT
Organism: Garra rufa; assembly: GCF_049309525.1. Lineage (NCBI taxonomy): Eukaryota > Metazoa > Chordata > Actinopteri > Cypriniformes > Cyprinidae > Garra > Garra rufa. Next base: position 7,712,624 of record NC_133372.1, on the reverse strand, counting down.
GACGTAAGCGACCAGGAAGTATAAAAGCACGTGCGTTTAAGACAGTTTTGTCATTCAGCGAAGCGCTATATGTTGGTCTGTCTGTTGCATAATTGCTGTTTTTCTGTGCCAGTTTGCACAACTTTATTTTGAGCAATTATGTCAACCAAGAAAGGGGGAAAATTCGATTTTAGAGCGGTTGAGCGGCCACACAAACGGTGTGTTCCTCCCTGCCAACGTTTCATTGTTGGTGAGGATACACACAGTCTGTGTGTAGTCTGCTTGGGAGCGGAGCATGCACAGTCAGCCCTCGAGGGGGCTGGCTGCCCACAGTGTGATTGTCTTCCACTGCGGGTGCTCCGTTCTCGGAAGGCTCTCTTTGAGGAGGGAGCCTTCACCAGCGTTCCTCGCGGGTCTGGCCCCGCTTCCGCTGAGGCGGAGCAGCAGCTGCACTCGTGGGGTTCGCAGCTCGATCTGATAGAGGGAATGGAGATGGGTAAACCTGTATCTCCCTCCTCACCTAGCAGATCGGTAGACCTCTTGCTGGATGAGAAAGCCCGCACTGCAGTTCCTTCCCTCCAGGAAGAGGCGTCAACGCTTCTCCTGTCTTCCTCTGAGGAGGTTGATGTGGAGAGCGTTGCAGAGAGTTCACAACCGCTCTCCCGATCCCCGCAGTATGAGGAGCTCTTGGAGGTGACTTGTGTGGTCGCCAAGCTAAACATCAGCTGGCCCGCCGAGCAAACTTATGAGCCGCAGAAAAGCAAACTTGATGAGCGCTTTCTGCAGACCAAACCACCACCTCCAAGACGGAGCCTTCCGTTTTCAGCCCGTTTATTCATCCCCTCTTCTGATTACTACGGTAATGTGGGAGGGGTGGATGAGTGTGGCTACAAGATGATGCCACGGGTTGAACAGACACTCGCCAGTTATCTGTCACCCGATCTGGCATCATCTTTGAAGTCTCCGTCCTTACCCTCCAAGCCACTTAAAACAACTTCCGGCTTGCTGGGTAAGGGGTACACGGCAGCAGGTCAGGCCGGTACGTGCTTGCACACGATGTCCATCTTGCAAGCGTACCAGGCCGACCTGCTCAAGGAATTAGATGACGGTGAGGAGGTTAACATCTCAGAGTTGCGCCGTACAGCAGATCTGGCTCTCTACGCCACAAAGGAGACCGCCCGCGCTGTTGGGTGGTCTATGGCAGCCCTTGTGGCGGCGGAGAGACATCTGTGGCTGACCCTGTCCGATATGAAAGAAAAGGACAGGGTCCTCCTCCTGGACGCCCCGCTTCAGCCTTCTGGTCTGTTTGGCGACTCGGTTGATTCAGTTGTCAACAGATACCAGGAGGCTCGAAAACAAGTAGCGACGTTCCAGCAATACCTCCCTCGCCGCATCTATTCCTCTGGGGCTGCTGGACGGGAGCAGCCCCAGCCGTGTACCAGCTCCTCACACCGCGAGGCGCAAAAGAGAGACCAAGAGGGCGGGGTCAGTAATGCTCCAAGCCGGGGGCCTCGAAGACAAAGCCCGACCTAAGGGTCGTGCTGCAGTCCAAGAGGTCCTCGGCCAAGCGGCCCTGACTTTTATGGCCCAGGGTCATTGAGGGCAGCCCCTCACGGGGAGGAATGGGGTTCACCACAGTACATGGTGCCCATTCCTCCTCGGGGCCCTCAGGAGATCAGTCAGCTAACCCTGCCGGTGTTACAGGGCGCGGCAGTCTCCCACGAACCTTTGTTGGTTTCTCCGCCCGACATCGTAGCAGAACCAGCGGGTTCCCCAGAGCATTTAGTTCAGGTGTTTCCTGCCAGTCAGCTGTTACAGGCCACCGAATTAATACCTCAAATAATACCAGAAACCAGTCTCGAGAGGCTGGTTCCCTTAGCACACTTTCAGGCAGCGTGGAAACTACTGCCGAAAGTGTCTTCATGGGTCCTGCGTACTGAAGAGAAAGGTTATTATATGCAGTTCGGCGTGCTCCGCCGCCACCTTTCAATGGGGTGTTTCCTACTCTTGTGAGCCCCGAGCAGGGTCTGGTGATGGAACAAGAAGTATAATCTCTTCTGAGAAAGGAGGCCATCGAGGTGGTCCCTCTTCAAGACAAAGAGTCCGGATTCTACAGCCGGTATTTCATTGTTGCCAAGAAGGATGGAGGGCTGCGGCCCATTCTAGATCTCAGATGGTTGAACCGCTCAGTCAGAAAGCTGAAGTTCAAAATGTTAACTGTCAGTCAGGTTGTGTCTCAGATCAGGTCCGAGGACTGGTTTGTCACGATAGATCTAAAAGAGGCTTATTTTCACATCTCCATCCTTCCCCAGCACGGGAAGTTTCTGAGGTTAGCTTTCAGGGGCGAAGCTTACCAATACAGAGTTCTTCCTTTCGGCCTAGCACTCTCACCCCGGAGATTTACAAAGTGTGTGGATGCTGCTCTGGCTCCTTTGCAACTCCAGGGCATCCGCATACTCAACTATATAGACGACTGGCTGATTTTAGCCAGCACAGAACAGTTAGCGGCTCACCATCACGCTCACATGAAAGAGCTGGGGTTGAGACTCAACGCCAAGAAAAGTGTGCTTTCTCTATTACAGAGGACCACTTATCTAGGTGTTGTATGGGATTCGACCACGATGCAGGCACGTATGCCACCTGCTCGGATCGAGTCGATCCTCACTACAGCCAATGCGGTCAAGCTAGGCCTGTCACTCACTGTCAAACAGTTTCAAGTACTGTTAGGTCTAATGGCAGCTGCATCCAACATGATACCTTTTGGACTGCTGCACATGAGGCCGCTACAGTGGTGGCTCAAAACCAAGGGTTTTTTTCCCGAGGGGGAACCCATTCCGCAAGGTCAAGGTCACACGGCGATGCCTACGTGTCTAAGATATGTGGAAGAAACCTTGGTTTCTGTCTCAGGGCCCGGTATTGGGAGCTCCTTTTCGCCGCGTCATGCTAGCGACAGATGCATCCCTCACCGGATGGGGAGCGGTCATGAGTGGCCGCTCGGCCCACGGTCTGTGGAGCGTTCACCATCTCTCTTGGCACATAAATTGTCTAGAGATGCTGGCTGTATTCCAGGCCCTGAAGCACTTTCTCTCGGACCTGAGAGACCGTCACGTGTTGGTCGGCACTGACAACACGGCGGTAGTGTATTACATCAATCACCAGGGGGCTCTGCATTCACTCCCCTTGTACAAGCTGGCGTACCAGATCCTCCTGTGGTCACAGGGAAAACTCCTCTCATTAAGAGCAGTTCATATCCCTGGACGTCTCAATGTGGGAGCAAACGTCCTGTCGAGGCAGGGGCCGAGGCCCGGGAAATGGATGCTCCACCCGGACGTGGTGAAGCAGATTTTGAGAGTGTTTGGCCAAGCTCAGGTGGACCTCTTTGCGACTCGAGAGACATCGCAATGTCCCGTTTGGTTCTCTCTAGTTCATCCAGCTCCTCTGGGACTGGACGTTATGGTACAGACATGGCCGAGGCTACGTCTGTACGCTTTTCCCCCAATCGCTCTGCTCTCAGGAGTTCTAGAAAGAGTGGCCGGCCTGAGTATGGTTCTCGGACATAATTGCCCTCCTCAATGGCTCTCCATGGGAGATTCCCATCAGGAGGGACCTCCTCTCCCAGGCCGGGGGCTTAATTCTTCACCCCCGCCCAGAGATGTGGAAATTATGGGTGTGGCCCCTGAGGGGGCACAACTCATAGACGTTGGTCTCTCAACTGAGGTTGTTGAGACCATCCTTCAATCTAGAGCTCCCTCTACAAGGAAACTTTATGGCCTTAAATGGAATTTGTTCATGGTGTAGAGAACGCCAATTAGACCCAGTTCACTGCCTGATTGGTACAGTACTGGAGTTTCTGCAGTCTCGCTTTTCCACAGGGTTAGCCCACTCCACCTGGAAGGTGAACGTGGTGGCTTTATCGGCCTACCACGCCCCTCTTGGTGGCCTGTCAGTGGGAAGAAACCCATTGGTCACACGTTTCCTTCGCGGTGCACTCAGGCACCTTCTTATCTTGACTTTGCGCCCGGACTGGCCAAAGCGTTCCTCTACCCTAGAGCTGGGTATGTCCCTAAGGTCCCTTCCTCGGTACCACAGCCGGTTACACTCCAGGCCTTCTATCCTCCTCCATTCATGGAGCCCGACCACCAGAAGTATAATTGCATGTGTCCAGTGCGAGCACAGAGCTGCCTTGTGGCGTAAATCAGAGCAATTGTTGGTTTGTTACGGTCCCCCTAAGAGGGGGCACCCTGCATCGAAACCTACTATTAGTAGATGGATCGTGGATGCCATCTCTACTGCTTACGAGTCCTCTGGCCTTCCATCACCTGTGGGAGTCAAGGCTCACTCTACTCGAGGCGTGGCTGCCTCTAAAGCTCTGCTGGCAGGTGTCCCTGTCCAGGACATCTGCAGTGCTGCGGGTTGGTCCTCACCACTTACATTCGTCAGGTTCTATGAACTTGACCTCAGAGCCGCTCCTGGCCCTTCTATCCTCTTGCCCTAGCTCTCGCTAGGCAGATATTTCTATCCCTCTTGTTCTGGCAGTTCCCCAGACAGAGGTGTAATACCACTCTTGTCCAAGCAATTTCCCTAGGCAGAGACTTTATCCCTCCTTGTCCTGGCGGTTCCCCATGCGGAGACTTTTTCGTGTCCTGGCATGTTCACCAGGCACTTATTTCCCACTGATGTCCTAGCAATCTCCTAGGCGCAGTCCTTATCGCTCTCGTCCTGGCAGTTTCCCAGGCAGAGGTGTATTGTCATTCTCTTACTAAGCAAAAAATTGTATCCCTCTTACTCTGGCAGTTTCCCCAGACAGAGGTGTAATACCACTCTTGTCCTAGCAATTTCCCTAGGCAGAGACTTATCCCTCCTTGTCCTGGTGGTTCCCCAGGCGGAGACTTTTTCGTGTCCTGGCATGTTCACCAGACCCTTATTTCCCACTGACGTCCTAGCAATCTCCTAGGCGCAGCCCTTATCGCTCTCGTCCTGGCAGTTTCCCAGGCAGAGGTGTATTATCATTCTCTTACTATGCAAAGAATTTTTATTCCCCTTGCTCTGGCAGTTTCCCAGACAGAGGTGTAATACCACTCTTGTCCTAGAAATTTCCCTAGACAGAGTTTTTCCATCCCTCTTGTGCTGGCAGTTTCCCCAGACAGATGTGTAATACCACTCTTGTCCCAGCAGTTTCCCTAGGCAGAGACTTATCCCTCCTGTCCTGGCGGTTCCCCAGGCAGAGACCTTTTCGTGTCCTGGCATGTTCCCCAGGCACATCTCTTTCCACCCTTGTTCTAGCAGACCCTAGGCAGGGACTTGGAATTCTGGGGGCGTGGACATCTCGTTCCCCAAAGCGTTTCTGACGCAGCTCGAAGTTCACGGAAGGAAGCGTCTCAGGTAACGAATGTAACCCTGGTTCCCTGAGGGAACGAGACGCTGCGTCGAGGGCCATAATTCCCGCATCTCTGCAGTGCTCGCTTCATTCCAGAGGCTGACGCTGTCCTCAACGCTCATGCTTTTATACTTCCTGGTCGTTTACGTCACCACGCCGGTGACATCACTCCCGTCATCTGATTGGTTACAGACTACGTTCAGAGTCCAAAGAAGGTCAAATGCCCTTTACAAAAAAAGGTAAAACAGCAATGTAGGACGATTTTGAAGTTGGAGGACAAAATGAGATTTTTCGACATTCCATAACTTGCACATAGTATGCATGCGCATCGCAGAGCTACACAAGATGAGCATTTGTGGTTAAAAAGTGTATAAATTGTACATCTTTTTAGAAAATAACCGATCAATTCGCTAGATAAGACCCTTCTTCCTCAGCTGGGATCATGTAGAGCCCTTTAAAGCTGTAGTTAAACTACATTTTGAAAGTTCAAACTCACGGGCACCATAGAAGTCCACTATATGGAGAAAATTCCTGAAATGTTTTCCTCAAAAATAATTTTTAATTTGAATAATTTCTGAAAAACTGAAAAAAGAAAGACTTGAAACATCTTGGATAACAAGGGGGTGAGTAAATTATCTGTAAATTTTTGTTCTGGAAGTGAACTAATCCTTTAAATAAAAGTGTCAATTTCTTTCTTTATAATAAATCCGTATTGTCTCTCAGGTAGAGAAGTCCACTGTAACTTCCCAGAATTCCTCTCTGATGGCTCATAATGCACAGCTACAGCGGGAACGGCAGAGTTCAGAGGCTGAGAGGGAGGGCGCGATGCGGGAGAGAGAAGATCTGCGCACCGTTAATGAACTTCTTCTCCGGGACCACGAGAGATTGAGCGTCCTGCATGAGAGACAGGCAGCAGAGTTGGAGGTGCTTTCTCACAGGTATTCCACGATGGAGAACAGTCACCGAACCCTGGAGATAGAGCACAGATCACTGGAGGACAGGTTAGTACATACACCATAAAGTTTTCATCTTTACAAGATGATGATTCCAAGTTCTGTGTAGAGATATAATGCCACGTAGAAGCACTAATACAGTTATTCTTGCCTCTGTGCTGCATTAAAAATGTAAGGCATTTGTTATGTGTTGTGTATAAGTGCTGCTTTAGACAAGCACTTTTAAACCATGACATTGGTTATGTCTGCCTGATTCCAGGTATAACACGATACTTCAGCAGCGCGCTCAGCTGGAGGGGTTAGAGAGAGCTCTCAGAGAAGAACAGCAGAAGATGCAGAATGAGATATGCGCTAACAGGAACACAACAGCAGAGTGCCAAAGACTCAGAGACGAGAAAGACTGGTCAGTGTTGTGTATATGTGTGTGTTGTTCAGGTATATCCTACATTATTGGGACAAAATGTCCCCACACACTGCAAAAAATAGCTTATCATATCTAGTATATGTGTCTTGTTTCTAGTCAAAATATCTAAAAACTCTTTAATTAAAATGCATTTACTAGATAAGAAAAATGACAAAATTTTTATTTGTGGAAAAAACTAAATTAAGTGCATTTTGCTTAAAAAAAAAAAAAAAATTATCTGCCAATGGGTTAAGTAAAATACTCTTGTTTTAAGAATACTTGAAACCGGCAGATAATTGTACTTGTTTCCAGGTGGAAAAAACTAAAGTGCATTGTTTATCTAGTAAATGCATCTTGATTTAAGAATTTTAGATATTTTGACTAGAAGCAAGACAAAAATACTAAGATAAGCCATTTTTTCCAGTACAAACATGGCAATATCCAAAATCCTTGTGCTTGTGCTTGTGGGGACATTTTTGGTTCCCATGAGGAGACAAGTACAAATCATACAGAATAATCTTTTTTGAAAATCTAAAATAGCAGAAAGTTTTGTGTGAGGGTTAGGTTTAGGAGTAGAGTTGGGCTAAGGGGATAGAAAATACAATTTGTAGAGTATAAAAACCATGACATCGTTGGAATGTCTCTATAAAACATGGAAACCCAACTTGTGTGACTGTTTTCATTGTTCCTTTGTTCCCTAAGTGTACACCAAGTTAAAAAACAGCTGTCATATTAAACTTAAAGTGACTCAGAATGTCTGAAGTCTTAACCCTCCTGTTGTGTTATGGTCATTTTTAGAAGATCAAATACTAGTCAGTATTATTGCATTGGACTAAAACTGACCGACTTTGCCTACACAGGTTATTACAACTTCCCCAAAAATGTAAAATTTTTGTAATAATTTAAAGGGGTCCTATTATGCTCTTTTACACCGTCTTTATTTTGTTTTGGGGGTGCACTAGAACATGCTCTCATGCTTAGTGGTTCGAAAAACGCATATTTTTTCACATAAATTACATTATTACAAAGGCTTTCGAAATATCTCCCTTTGGAGTGGACTTTGAGATTTGTAACTTTATAGAAATTTTTTATACCCAAACATACACACCACACACTGGCTAAAATTCAAAAAGTGAAAAAGCATAATAGGACCCCTTTAATCTTGTTCTCAGGACAAAAATGACAGGTCTACAAAAAATTGCTTATAAATCTTTCATTATGTTATATTATCACAAAATACTGAATTCAATCTTTTTATCAACTTTCTTTCAATTAGCACTGGTTTTGTTTTCGTTTTGGAATTGGTTGGTTGTAGGCCTCATTGATTTAAGCTCATGCACATTCGTTTTTGAGCAAACACTGACATAATCATCCACAAATAATGTGTAATTAAGACCTATAATGAATCAGTTACAAAAAATAAAGATAAAACCTGTACTGATTTAAAAAAAAAACAAGATGAAAAAAAGATTGATTCCAAGATTTGGTAATAATATGCCATCATGAGAAATTTTTGACTGGGAACACCAAATTAGATAAAAGATTTTTTCACAAAGTGTGTACAAATGGCAAACATTATATTTTAGAGCTAGTGTTAATCTACAGTAATAAAATTACCTTAAATATCTAAATATTAATATTATATTATATATGAATAGAGAATTAGATTCACATCTTATTTGATTATTCACCCAGGCTGAATCAAACCTACCAGAAGCTGTTGGCAGAGAATGACGGACTTCAGGTTGAGCACAAGAGCATAAAGAGCCAGTTGAATTCCTGCAAACTGGAGCAAACACAGCTGGAATCAGAGCTGTCCAAACTCAAGGAGCAGAACCAGCAGCTGGAAATCACCAGCATTAAACTGACAAACCAGTGTGAGGTGTGTAGCACTTCATTCAAACACAGCAGAATGTTCTTACTCATGTATCTTTTACATACCTGCAGATCATGTTATGTCTATGCTGGTTTATGCTGCTTAGTGCTGGTAGCAACTGAACAATGTCTTGCCATCACCCTAATTTGGTTCCTTTATGAATCACCTCTTTTTGTGCTTCTGTTCAGTTGCTGACCCAGCTGAAAGTGAACTTGGAGGAAGAGAACAGACACTTGCTGGACCAAATCCAGAGTCTGATGCTGCAGAACCGAACCCTGCTAGATCAGACCATGGAGAGCAAGGACTTGTTCCATGTGGAACAGAGACAGTATATGTGAGAGACATTTGTTTATCTATGCAGCATAGAAATCAGTTAAAGCCAGCTTATTAAAGCAGTGGTTCTCAAATTATGAGTTATGATCTTAAGTTATGCATAAGTTATTTATGCATAGATAGGATAACCCAATTAATATATAAAGGGATGATGAAACAGTTCCTGTATTTTTAGTTGTTGATATCAAAGTCTGTCCGTATGGTATTTTAGCACAAATTTACCTGCTGCTTGGTTGAAGACAATCAAACTTTGCAGATGCCAACCTTGGCAGGTTCTTCGACATTCCCTTATCCTAGAAAACCATAAACAAAACTATGCAAGGTCAAAAAATATAACCCAGACGACAATAAATATGGGTTGACTTGCAGATAAACATGATTTGTGCTGACCACTATTTGTTTTGTGCAGTGAATTAAGAGCATGAACTTTTTTAGAGCATGACTTTTTTCTAATAAGCAACATAACTAAAAGCAAAATTTGAGAAATGAAGAGAAAAGAGCAGTAGCTTTTAGCTAGTGAACTGTGGCCTCAATATGACTTAAAATGAGACAAAACAAGCATTAAAATAAGTAGAGATGCACCGAAATAATAATTCTTGGCCAGAGCTGAATAAAATTAAACACTGGGCCGAAGGCCGATTACCGAACACGTTTTTTCCCCCATATATTTTGCCATAGCCATAGTATTTTATATAGCCAAAATGTGCTTTTTACAGTTTTGTCTTGCTTTTCAAAAAAATAAAAAATAAAATACAAGTACAAAACAACAATTTTAAAATATTTACTTAACACTAAACATTTTTAACATTCTAGTAGACATTATAGCCTACCAACAAAGCATAATTAAACTTAAATTTAATAAGTTAGTAGAATAATATTCTTTGGCCATTTTAAGGCCCCCTTCTTGAATCAGGCATGTTTTTTTTTTAATGTACAAATAAATGCAGCCTTGCTGAGCAAAGGAGAATGTTATAATAAATGAATTAATAGAGCTGTTGTAATAATTGTTATCATTATTTTTATTTTTTTATTTTTTATTTTACAGAACAACAGCAAAATCACAATACTAACATTTATGAATGTTGACTTTTATTTTGGCGGAAACCCGCAGGAAGACTTTAGTACTACTTTTTGCTGACAGCAGCAGATTTATGAATGACTCTCATCACGTAGATTTGTCTCACACTTTGCACTTTGAACCCTGGCTAAGCTTGTGCAGCACTGTCAGAATAAATACAGTTTTTGAGTGTATTAGACAACATAACCTTCTGTAGTTTATTTACTAATGGTTTAAGGCTATTTCGCGATTTCAGTCATCATACAGTAACCAGCAACAACCACCCTTTTTTTTTCTCATTGAAGACATGCGATGCCTTTCTCTCTGTGCTTGTAATGATTTTTGCGTCTTTCCCGGACAGTTTAAATGCTTCCACACTGCCGACATGTTTGCTGCATTAGTGCGCGCCTCTATTTGATTGCGTCACATCATTGTTCTATATAATTTATTCGGCCTTTTCGCTTATTCGGTGAAACACCAAAAGAGCTTTTTTTTTTGCTATTTTCAATAGAATAATTTCCATTGCTGAACATTCGGTGCATGCATAAAAATAAGCTAAAACAACTAAACATCAAGATATTCCCCCCTCAACAGCTGTATTTGTTGCCTTTGAAGAATAAGAATAGTTAACTAAAACCATTTAAAAAAAATTGTTAGCCTACATGAAAATAAACTTTAACTCAAATAAAATATTAAAAAAGATAACTTCTTTTATTTCAGCTGGATGCCAAGCCAAAATAACTAAAATTAAAACTTTAAAAAAATTGTAAAAAAAAACTGTATAGATAAAAAAACATACAATTAAATTAAAACAACTAAAATGAAAACTAAAAAAACAGTAGAAAGTGTCAGTAAAAAATAATCCTAAAAATCCTAAAAAAAAAAAACAGTAAATCACAAACAACTGGAAAATTAATATTTTTGTGGACAATGGAAGTCAAAGAAATCAAAAAGTCTTTAGACTTTTTGCACAATAAGACTCTTGATTCAAAGTCTTAAAACTTTAGAGCACAATAAGATGGCACATTATGTCATGTAAGCACTAGACTAACGTTATGTTATTTTGTAGAGACAAACTGAATGAACTCAGAAGGCAGAAGGAAAAGCTGGAAGAGAAAATCATGGATCAGTATAAGTTCTATGACCCATCACCTCCACGCAGGTACTGTCTCATTATGTGATGTTACCAGAGGCTTTATGCATAAAAAAAGATCAAGTTTTCATTTATCACCTTTTCTGTCTTCAAACACTTAATCAATGCAGACGGGGTAACTGGATAGCATTGAAGATGAGGAAGTTGATAAAGACGAGAGCTTGTGATCAGGAACATGTTCGTTCCTCAACTCCCCAGCTCCGCTCTGAGTCATGCGAGGGTCTGGATGACCTGCGCATCCAAGACAACGGCTCCACCGTGGGTTCCCAGGGCTCTGAGGAATCTGCTTCCAACTCCCTTAATGGTGACACCGTGTCCCCTAAGAGGAGCAGCAGTGAGTATAACCTCAGTTACATAAAACTGTCAGAGTCCAGCCATTCCAGCCAGGAACATCCAGAAACAAGCAACTCAGTCAGCAGCAAAACCTTGATCCCAGCATCCCAAGGTCAGGAGAAGGAGAACGGAACAATCTGTGGCAGACTGACATGGGGTAGCCACACAAAAGATAGCTACCATATTAAATCACCCCACAAATCACCTCGGCTGATTAGAAAATTCTTCAAATTCGGCCCTAGGCAAACTTCTCACAGAAAACTTAAAGAAGAGCTCAGTTCCTCTAAATAAACAGTTATTTCATCAATGTATGTGATTCCATTTTATTCTTTGCTCCTCCATTCTTTTCCACACAACTGTTTCCTATGTTTTTAAAGGGGTCATATCATGAGGAATCAAATCTTACTTAACTAAATAAATGGCCACTTTAAAACAAGAAATACATGTGTCATAAAAGCAACATTTAGCAAAATGTCTTAACATTGCAAGTATACTGCAGTTTAAAAGTTTGGGATCAGTACGATTTTTAAAGTTTTCTAAAGAAGTCTCTTATGCTCATCAGTTCCAAAGTTCCATTTATTCGATCAGAAATACAGAAAAATAAAGTAATATTATGAAATATTATTGCAATTTAAAGGCCTGTTATCTATTTTAATATACTATTTCTGTGATGCAAAACTGAATTTTCATCAGCCATTACGTTATCAATGTTGGAAAAAGTTATACTTTTCAGGATTTTTTCATGAGTAAAAAGTTAAAAAGAACAGAAATTATACAAAATAGAAATCTTCTAACAATATAAGTCTCACTTTTTATCAGTTTAACACATTCTTGCTGAATGAAAGTATTAATTTCTTTCAAACAAAAAAAACTATCACAGGTTCCAAAATAATATTAAGCAGCACAACTGTTGAGATTGATAATAATAATGATTGATAATAAATCAGCATATTAGAATGATTTCTGAAGGTGCATGTGACATTGAAGACTGGAGTAATGATGCTGAAAATTCAGTTTTGCATCACATTAATGTATTCTATTTTAAAGACTTTTAAAATAGAAAACCACTATTTTAAATTGCAATAATATTTCACAATATTACTGTTTTTTTCTATTTTTAATCAAATAAACAGCCTTGATGAGCAGAAAATCCCAAACTTTTGAACGGCAGTGTAGGTAGTAAAAAGCTGTGTGATGTATGTGTCTGTGGTTGTTTTGTGATTTTTCATGTTCTTTCCTTCAAAAAAAATCCTTCTGTTCACAAACTTTCTTGTCATGTTTTTCCTCCCTCGTTCCTGTCTTCATGTTTTCCATTGTGGTGATCAAGTCAGCACCCTGAAAATGTTTCATGTTAAGCGTAACAAACCAAAGGATAAAGACAAAGTCAAGTCTCTCTTCCGCCGATCTCTGTGTAAGACCTCACATCCTGCCCTTCCTGTAACAGCTGTGCCTCCCCTGTCATTGCTTTTTATTTGAATACAAGATTGTTTAACGATGAGATTACTGATCATCAGCCTTTATAGCTTTAATATGATCAAACACCTTTTATTCTTTAACACCAGTGAAGAGAAAATGATAATACAATATAAATGCTTGAACTCCCTCAAGACAAATACTGCCTTGGCTTTCAGACCCATAAACCTCATTTCATGTCATCTTCATCTCTTGTCATGTTCAATCTCAGCCATGAATGATCTGCTGCAGTCAGAGGGATACTTGGATGAGGATGGGCAGCAGGAAGATCAGCCAGAAGAGCAGATAATGCAGCGCACCACTGCCAATTCAAAAAAACATTCCACATCGTCATCATCATTTCATCACTACTCATCCATAGACATTCATAAATTAATCTGTAATCAAGGTACTAAGTCAAAATGCACAGCACATGCAACATACATATTTGTAGTTTATTTGTCATTAATGGTGTTTGTGACAAGCATCACTACTACTGCTGATCATAATGTGGATCGTGATTTGATCATACCCAACCCTACCCTATGAGGTGAACACAGTAGCAAATTGAATAGCACTACCTTGGTAACTACTAAGCAGCATGCTAGAAATAATTTAGAACACATTGGTAATTGCATAGCAATGCCCTGACAACCACTCAAAACACTACAGACACTATATATAAATATATAATATAAACAGAACACTGTAGCAGGCCACAACAACATAGCACTTATATAGCAATATAAGCTTAAAACACTTGCAACTGCATAGCAACACCTTGGCAACCCAAAACACCATAGCAACTATAAGCAATATATGCTAAAAACCTCTTAGAACACTTTTGCAACTGCATAGCAACACCATAGACCATAGCAACTGCATAGCAACACCTTGACAACCCATAACAGCAATGTTATACACAACTTATTATCTACTGCATTTATCTACTGCATAATAACACCATAGCAATTCAGAACAACACCTTGACAACCCCAAAGACCATACATAGAAACACTCTGGCAACCCTGAACACCACAGCAACACCTTGGCAACCCAGGACACCATAGCAACTACAAAGCAGTACATGCTAAACACTTTTTGCAACTGCATAGCAACACCTTGACAAACCAGAGAGACCATAGCCACTACATAGCAACACCCTGGCAACCCAGAACAAAAGCAAAATGCTATATTCAGAACACCTTTTCAAAACTGTGGCAACCCAGAAGACCACAGCAAACGCATAGCAACACATTGGCAACCCAGAACACCATAGTAATTACAAAGCAATATATGCTAAAAAGCCACTTAAAACACTTTTCACAATTGCATAGGAACACCTTGACAACCCAGAAAACCATAGCCACTACATAGCAACACCCTGGCAACCCAGGACATCAGCACATGCTATACACCATTCAGAACACCTTATCAGCTGCATAGCAACACCTCAACAACCCAGAAGACTATAGCCACTACATAGCAACACCCTGGCAACTTAGAACAAAAGCAACATGCTATACACCATTCAGATCATCTTTTCAACTGCATAGCAACATCATGACAACCCAGAAGACCATAGCAACTGCATAGCAACACCTTGACAGCCCAAAAAGACCATAGCTGCTGCATAGCAACACTCTGGCAACCCAGAACAACAGCAACATGCTATATGCCATTTAAAATGCCTTATCAACTTCATAGCAACACCAGGGCAACCCAAAAGACCATAGCTGGATAGAAACACTATGGCAACCCAGAAGACCATAGCAACTACATAGCAACACCTTGACAACCCAGAACACCATAGCAACTACAAGGCAAAATATGGTAAAAAACACATTTCTTTGCAACTGCATAGCAACACCTTGACAATCCAACATACCATAGTCACTACATAGCAACACCCTGGCAACCCAGAACAACAGCAACATGCTATAGATAATTCAGAACACCTTATCAACTGCACAGCAACACCTTGGCAAACCAAAACACCACAGCAATACCTTGGCAACCCAAAACACTATAGCAACTACAAAGCAATATATGCTAAAAACCGCTTAAAACACTTTCTGCAACACATAGCAACCATAGTAACTGCATAGCAACATCTTGGCAACTCAGAACACCATAGCAACATTCTAAAAACACTTTAGCATCTTTATGGAAACGCCTTGGCAACTACCAAAACTCCCTAGCAACATCCTAAAAGCCACTCACCTCAACAACCGCAAATAAACGTTCTGGCAACTAATAACTTTGTATTGTGGCTGCAACTTTCACATGGGCAAGCACCATTTCATGGCTTCAGTGCTTCGCTGCTTTTTTTGTAATTATCGACCTTCGTTACATCTGTCTTCCAAAGTAACTGGAATACAGTGTACATCTAGAGTATCTAACTGTATGTGTCCCCTCAGGTAAAGATTTTCAAGAAGACACAATTCCACCAAGGCTTGCAAATGGCACTGAAGGCCAAGATCATGGTAAGAATTTGTCAGTAGACTACAAAGAGTGTTGCATGATCCTGTTAAACTTTAACTTCCTCTAATTAACATTTTCATCAGGCCTGAATGGCAAATCGAGTCGTGCCCCAAGTGCGAGCAGTGGTGAGTTCAGCGTGAGCCTGGAAAATGAGGCCTGGTCCAGTGATAGCAGCCCCCTTCCAGATCCATTTTCATCAAGCCGCCAGCGATTCAGTGACTCCCCTTCCCCAGCCCGAACAAACTATGAGGAGTTCAGACATGGCTATAGCTCCTCTGGGAGTGGAGTACGCAGAACCAGCAGTGGGAGATCCACTGGAGACCGTTCAGCCCAAAAACTGGACAAAGCAACCATCGGACTATATAAAACTCAGAGTGTGCAAAGTACAGAGTCTGATTCTAAACCTGCTCTTGACACACAGGGGAAGTCCTCCTCTGTATCAGGGTGTTTGAACTGTTTTGCCACACCAATGCGAAGCCCTAAAACAGGCCAGGCTCTTTCCACTCTGCCCCGCGCTAGCTGTGTCATATCAACATCAGAGGGCAACAGCCGGCGTGCCAGTGTCCACAGCACTATGTCAGTGAAGTCAGTGGGTTCTGTGTCAAGTAAGAATGGGGCTGAACCTCAACCTGATCCCAATAATGAGGTTTTAAAAAAAGGCCCTGTCTTGGAAAAGGAAGACCACAAACCAGAACACATTTTTGATTCAGCATTCACTATCGATTCGGTCTTTACAAACACAATTTTCAGTGAGTGAAGTTGAATTGATACCAGTTAGAAAAGATTCAATGTAAATACCTCTGATGAAATCAGTTGTAAACCATTTATACCAGAATCATATAAATATGAGCATCGTATTCTAACCATGTGAAAGGCAACTATGCACTATGATTATGCCATCTCTGGGGTGAATTCAGGCATAATCTGCCTGGAAGCCAAGAAACAATCCTTGTCCTTAAACAATACTCAACTACGGTTCTTAATTTTGTCTGACATCATTTTTTTCCTGTATCACTTTTATTTTGTCTCCTAATATTTGTATTTTGTTTGCATTTTAGCTATGTGGTAACTGATCCCTGTTTTTCAAACATGCATGAAGGTTAAATCAAATGAAAATTAAATACAAGTGTCCCTCTGAGCATGTAGCGTCAAAATTGCTGTGGTTCATTTGTCCTGACTACTGTATATTACAGTCATTTTCCTTTTTTGCAGTAAAGTTGTTTGTTTTTAGCTGAAATGCACCTTGTGTTTGTTAAAAACCAGTAAATATGTTTATCTTCCTTGCGTTTTATCATGTTTTCCTTCTAACGTAATAAAACATTCTAGTTTGTTTGTTGTGCTGGTTTGTGCTCATGTTTCCTACATTTTTAAGCAGGTTCGAAATATAAATAAAAAGACTGATTTTGAAATAAACCTTATGAGACAATGTTGTTTTTGATGAATTTGGTGGCTCAGTAAGTTGAAATTTTCATTAATTGAAATGTCAGGACGTGTTCTGACATATAGGAGACATTTGAACACTAAAAGGTAATCGTTTAAAGTTATTCAATTAAAATACGTATTCTATCTAAATCCACTCCATCGATCAACGTTTTCGCCAACCAACGACTGTGATTGGATAATCCCGACCAGCGCTGAGAAAAGTAACATGCGCTTCGGTTTTACATTACATATTTAGACATTTAAAAAAAAGAAATAAACAGAAAAACGTAAAAATACTAAATAAAGTACGCTGACACAAACAATCCATTAGTCTTTGTAAAGCTTCAAGTACACAGAATAAATATAAAACAAATATGCCTGTACATTAGATTAGTTAAAAATAAATGTATAAATATTGTGCATGTAACTTTTTGTATCAAATTGTTTCTGAGCTTGTTTCTCTGCATGTTTACCGTTCGTTTAACTCATAACAAGAGCTCCATACTTTGTGGTTATGTCGCCACTGCGTGTTTGTGTTTTGAACTGCAGTCGTCGCAATACATTGTGGGATACACTGTCATGGCGGCGCCCTTACAGCAGAAATGACATCTGACTTCAGATATTATTTGCTTAAGTTAATATCTTCTTCACACCTCTGCTTTTAAAGTCTACATACTGAATGAATTCAGCGGTTACTGTATCGAGTCCTCTTTCTCTGATTTAGTAAGTAGAAAACGTCACAT
This sequence comes from Garra rufa, assembly GCF_049309525.1. Taxonomy (NCBI): domain Eukaryota; kingdom Metazoa; phylum Chordata; class Actinopteri; order Cypriniformes; family Cyprinidae; genus Garra; species Garra rufa. The sequence continues at coordinate 7,695,059 of NC_133372.1, read as the reverse complement.
GAAGGGAAATAATCATGCTGTTAATCTGTCTTGAGCTACTGTCATATACTATCAGCCTTACAGATACATATGCTTTGTAATTACCATGTGTTTTATGATTATAACATTTATCACGGTAATACTATTTTATATACTGTGATAATACCATGTCTTTTGTCATGTACCATGGTAATACCATGGTGTTCTTTGAATTGGCAGGGGTACTATGTATGTGACACATGAATACAGTAATCATTCAGTGTCAATCAAACAAATGATTTAACTATTAACATTTATGATATGTCTCTTTATAATTTGAAGGTGTTTTGTCTTCAAATATTTACTGCATGTACAGTCTTTGTACTGACCTTTTTTTAATGCACATTGACTGTATATATACAGTCAAGCCCGAAACTATTCATACCCCTGGCAAATTCTGACTTAAAGTTACTTTTATTCAACCAGCAAGTTTTTCTGACCAGAAATGACACAGGCTTTTCCCAAAAGATAATAAGATGATGTACAAGAGGCATCATTTTGGAAAAAAAAAATATTTCTAAGCTTTTATTTACATTTGAACAAAAAAATGGCATGTCCAAAATTATTCATACCCTTCTCAATAATCAAGATAAAAGCCTTTATTGGCTATTGCAGCCATCAAATGCTTCCTATAACTGCTGACCAGCTTTTTGCATGTCTCCACTGGTATTTTTGCCCATTCATCTTTAGCGATGAGCCATCACCCTGATTTTTAGCTCCCTCCACAGATTTTCAATTAGATTTAAGTCAGGACTCTGGCTGGGTCACTGCAAAACGTTAATGTTTTTGTCTGCTAACCATTTCTTCAACACTTTTGCTGTGTGTTTTGGGTCATTGTCATTGTGGCCAAACAATTCAATTTTTGTTTCATCTGACCATAAAGCAGAAGACCAGAAGTCTTCTTCTTTGTCCAGATGAGCATTTGAAAGGCCAAGCGGGCTTTTGTGTTCCTTATCTGAAGAAGTGGTGTCCTCTTTGGTCTGCGTCCATGGAACCCAGTGGTGAGCAGTGTCCATTGGACTGTCTGCCTTGAGATGTTGCCACCAGCAGAGCCCAGATTCATCAGGATGGCCTTGGTGGTGATCCTTGGATTCTTTTTTACCTCTCTCACTATCCTCCTGGCCAGCACAGGTGTCCCTTTTGCCTTCCGACCATGTCCTCTGAGATTTTTCACAGTGCGGAACGTCTTGTATTTTTTAATAATACTTTGCACTGTAGCCACTGGAACTTCAAAACATTTAGATATGGTCTTATAGCCCTTTCCTGACTTGTGAGCAGCCACAATGCACAGCTGCAGGTCCTCAGTGAGCTCCTTTGTCTTAGCCATGACTGTCCACAAACCAACAGCAGACAGCTTCTGTTTTTCACCTGTTGAGTTGATTAAAACAGATGTCCCCAATGAATCAGGGTAATTAGGATGCTTTAGAACATCTTGGACTATTTGGAATGGTATAGAACTTTGGATTTTCCCACAGACTGTGACAGTTTGTAAAGAGTATGAATAATTTTGGACATGCCACTTTTTGTTCAAATGTAAATAAAAGCTGAGAAATATTTTTTTCCACAATGATGCCTCTTGTACATCGTCTTATTATCTTTTGGGAGAAGCCTGTGTCATTTCTGTTAAAAAATATAACTTGAATAAAAGTAACTTTAAGTCAGAATTTGCCAGGGGTATGAATAATTTCGGGCTTGACTGTGTATATATATTATATATTTATTTTTATTTTTTTATTATTATTTATTAGAAAATCTGCAATGAAGCGGGTAGCAGCCTTGGTTGGCAGGACTGCATTGTCTTGTTGGCATCATGGGAGCCCACATCTTCCCCCTCTACCTGCCTGGGCCCCTAGACCTCCGTACACCTGTCCACAGATACGACACCTGGCTGCAAAACAGGTCGGTCTCAAAATGTCGAACCCTTCACTAATGCTTATCAGAAGGGTCACAACAGTCCCAAGATTAATTCAAGATTCAAGATTACACAAACCAGATTGTTTGCTGAGCAGAACGTGTTGTGTTTGTCCTTCTGTAGAATAAAGGTCAATTCAAAGGCCAGAAGATCAACTCCAAACCAGTGCACCTAGAGAAACAACAGAAGCAGGAGGTGGAGATCAAACAGAGGATGACTGTGTCAGAACTAGCCAAGGCCATGAATAAAGACGTTGGTGAGTGTTATGATGATATGGCCAATTTTTTATGTTTTTGAAAGAAGACTCTTACAAATAAAATAGGATTAAATACAGCAATATTGTTAAATATTATTGCAATTCAAAATAGCTGTCTTCAATTTTAATATATTTTAAAATAAATTTATTTCTGTGATGCAAAGCTGAATTTTCAGCGTAATTACTCCCATCTTTAGTGTCACATAATCCTTCAAAAATCATTCTAATATGCTGATTTACTGCTCAAGAAACAATTTTCTATTATTATTAATGTTTTTAATTAATTATTGGTTTTAATTAAGTATTAATTAATTGTATAAAAATCTTACAGGCCCCAAATGGTCATAACAGTAGTGCATATCTGTATTATTCTCTCTTCTTCAGATCACATCTATGAGGCCCTGCTGAACACAGATGTCGATCTGGACGAGTTAGAGCCCGACACAATACTGGATGAGAAATGGATAAAAGAAGCAGTAAAGAGATCCGGAATGAAACACAAATGGGCCAAACTGGTAGAAACCAAAGTCAGAGAAAACAAAGATATCCAGAGACGGTGAGGATGATTTGAATAATGATTTTGCTGGAGTTGTATACATGTATCATTTGTACATTTTTGTGATTTCGGATTGAATTGTTGTCAGACCTCCACCAGATCCCGCTCAGTTAGTCCCTCGAGCTCCAGTGGTGACCATCATGGGTCATGTAGACCATGGAAAGACCACCTTGCTGGACAGTCTGAGGAAGAGTCAGATCGCTGCTCAGGAGGCGGGGGGAATCACGCAACACATTGGAGCGTTTAGAGGTACTGACCTTTGATAGGATAAATTTACATATGTGACCCTGGACCACAAAACCAGTCATAAGGGTAATTTTTTTTTAAATTGAGATTTATACATCATCTGAAAGCTGAATAAATAAGCTTTCCATTGGTGTATGTTTAATAGGACAATATTTGGTTAAGTCTGGAATCTGAGGGTGCAAATAATCTAAATACTGAGAAAATCGCCTTTAAAGTTGGCTAAATTAAGTTCTTAGCAATGCATATTACTAATCAAAAATTAAGTTTAGATATATTTATGGTAGGTTATGTACAAAATATCTTCATGGAACATGATCTTTACTTAATATCCTAATGATTTTTGGCATAAAAGAATAATTTTGACCCATACAATGTATTTTTGGCTATTACTACAAATATAGCCATGCTATATTTAAGACTGGTTTTGTGGTCCAGGGTCACAAATAACTGCCGCAGTTTGTCACACAAAATGGCGATAGCACACTGTGCTGACACAATTCTCAACACTTTTCAATAAATATAGCTATAAATAAAATAAATATTTGACATCTAATCATATTTTTATTTTATTTCTGTATGGGGAAAGGCTTAAATGCCCTGACATTTTTAATATAAATACAATTGAGACTACTTTTTTTATATTAGTAGGAAAAATGCAACACTGGGCATCAGTGGACATATCTGTTTTCTGTTGCTTTCACACAATAGACCCAATTCAATTAATGACACAGATTTTTTTTTTTTTCTGTTTTCTGAGCTGTTTTGTTATTGTCTCATTAATATAATGTAAAAAAAAAAAGTGGTTTCAAAATGGCTACTAAAATAGTTAAATTATTAAAAAAAAAAAAATTCACTGTATCAATGACTGTATCCATATTATATAACATAATATAAAAACAGTTAACCCTAAATGCCCAGTGTTGCAATTTTGCAACACTTTTTTAAAATTATAACCCAATGCACATTTTGATTTTTATAACCTGTGGCTTCCTAAAAGCATGTTGATGGGTGAGGGTTAAACTTCAGATGAAATGTAGTTTTCTTGAACAAGCAATAATTTCCCAAGAAATAATATGTGCTGTCCACCCTTTTTTGGCATCCTAAGTGCTAAGTGAAGCACTTTTGTGATTAATGGAGTCTGTCTGCTGTTCAGTTCAGCTGCCCTCAGGTGAGAAGATCACTTTTCTGGACACACCAGGTCATGCAGCATTTTCTGCAATGCGAGCACGCGGAGCCATGGTCACTGATATAGTCATCCTGGTGGTTGCAGCTGATGACGGTGTGATGAATCAGACTATTGAGTCCATAGAGCATGCCAAAAAATCCAAAGGTAATATGCAGTTTTATTTTATTATTTTTTACCAATATATTAAATGTATTATTATAAAATTATTACATGACAAATTGTGTTATTATCATTACATTGCTGTTTAGATTTTGTGTATTATTCATAATTCTGTGTTTTGATCTGCAGTGCCAATTATCGTTGCTGTGAACAAATGTGATAAACCTCAAGCCGACCCCCATTGTGTGAAAGAGGAGCTTGTAGGCCACGATGTCGTCTGTGAGGAGTTTGGTGGGGAAATACAGGCCATCCATGTGTCTGCGTTAAAGGTACAGCAGTCCCGTCTGATATTTGAAACCCTGGAACACAAAACCAGTCTTAAGTAGCACAGGTGTATTTGTAATAGTAATAGCCAAAAATACATTATATGGGTCAAAATTATCGATTTTTCTTTTATGCCAAAAATCATTAGGATATGAAGTAAAAATCATGTTCCATTAAGATATTTTGTAAATTTCCTACCGTAATTATATCAAAATTTTTGATTAGTAATATGCATTGCTAAGAACTTCATTTGGACAACTTAGATTTTTTTGCACCGTCAGATTCCAGATTTTTGAATAGTTGTACCAAATGTTTTCCTATCCTAACAAACCATACGTCAATGGAAAGCTTATTTATTCAGTTTTTTTTTTTTAATTACGCTTTTGACTGGACCGGGGTCACATTTCGCGCTTATGACACCCTTAAAAAATGTATGTTATTGGGTAACATTGAGTCACATAATAGCAAAAAATATCAAATCATTTCACTTTTGCAAGCCATTTTTGCTATGAATTTGAACCAAGTGGTGTCAAAGTGATTGCTGGATACATGCAGTTAGTTCTAGCAGACTAACCAGAAATAGTAATAATATTAATAATACTTTTTTTAATTGAAATTGCATGAGAAGTTTTTTTGTGCTTTATTTCTTTAAAATTAATGTCACATTTGATATATTTTAGATACTCTTAAAAATACTTTTTTTGGTATGGCTTAGGTGCCCCAAATATTTTTGTAGTGTTGTCTTGTGACAGAGTTTTTATTTGTTCACTCTCTGTATTTTTGTGACAGTGGTTCCATGTCATGTGACATTGGAATAAATAAGTGTGAATATGGCAGCAGTTAGTGTGTAATTTCTCTGCAGGGGGACAATTTATTAGAGCTGGCTGAAGCCACGGTGACGCTGGCAGAGGTTCTGGAGCTGAAGGGCGACCCCACAGGCCTGGTGGAAGGGACGGTCATTGAGAGCCGCACAGACAAGGGCAAAGGGTGAGTGTAAACAAGACATCCCTACAGTGTCAGAGAGTCATAAGAGCTATACTTCATGTTATATTCTCATCACCTGTTGTGTTTCTACAGACCGGTTACCACAGCCATCATCCAGCGTGGCACTCTGAGGAAGGGCTGTACGCTGGTAGCAGGAAAGTGCTGGGCTAAAGTACGCTTCATGTTTGATGAGTACAATCAGTCCATGAGTGAGGCCGGACCCAGCATCCCTGTGGAGATCGTGGGTTGGAAAGATCTTCCCTCTGCTGGTGACGAGATCCTGGAGGTGGAATCAGAGGTATCCTATAAGCTTATGTTTTTACAGAGCCATATTCTACACTTTGTAGCATTTTTTGGATACATTTTATACACCACTGGTCAAAAGTTTGTGAAAGAAATGTTTTTAAAAGAGTTCTGTTATACTCACCAAGGCTGCATTTATTTGAGCAAAAATACTGTATTATTGTGAAATATTATTACTATTTAAAATCACTTTTTTCTCTTTTATTCTAATATATTTTAAATGTAATTTATTCCTGATGCAAAGCTGAATTTTCAGCATCATGACTCCAGTCTTCAATGTCACATGATCTTTCTGAAATCATTCTAATATGTGACCCTGGACCACAAAACCAGTCTTAAGTCGCTGGGGTATGTTTTTTGCAATAGCCAAAAATACATTGCATGGGTCAAAATTATTGATTTTTCTTTTATGCCAAAAATCATTAGGAAATTAAGTAAAGATCATGTTCCATGAAGATTTTTTGTAAAATTCCTACTGTAAATGTATCAAAATGTAATTTTTGATTAGTAATATGCATTGTTAAGAACCTAATTTGGACAACTTTAAAGGTGATTTTCTCAGGATTTGGATTTTTTTTGCACCCTCAGATTCCAGATTTTCAAATAGATGTATCTCGGCCAAATATTGTCCTATCCTAACAAACCATACATCAATAGAAAGCTTATTTACTGAGCTTTCATATTATATATACATCTCAGTTTTGTAAAATTTAACCTTATGACTGGTTTTGTGGTCCAGGGTCACATATGCTGATTTGCTGCTCAAGAAACATTTATCATCAATGTTAAAAACAGTTGTGCTGCTCAATTCTTGTGGTAACCATGATCAATTTTTTTTAGGATTTTTTGATGAATAGAAAGTAAAAAAGAAAAAAAAAAATAGAAATTAGGAATCTTTTGTAACACTAAAAATGTCTTTAGTGTCACCTTTAATCAATTTAATGCATCTTGCTGGATAAAAGTATTAATAAAAAAAAAAATACTTAAAGGAACACTCCACTTTTTTTGGAAATAGGCTCATTCAGTTGAGTTTTACCGTTTTGAAATCCATTCAGCCGCTCTCCAGTTCTGGCGATATCACTTTTAGCATAGCTTAGCATAGACCATTGAATCCTATGAGGCCAATATAGCATCGCGTTCAAAAATGACCAACGAGTTTCGATATTTGTCCTATTTAAAACTTGACCCTTCTGTAGTTATATCGGGTACTAAAACCGGCGGAAAATGTAAAGCTGCGATTTTCTAGGCTGATAAGATTAGGAACTACACTCCCTTTCCGGCGTAATAGTCAAGGAAGTTTGCTGCCGTAATATGGACGCAGCAGGCGCAGTAATATCACGCAGCACCTGAAGTTCGATCACAATTTCAAAAAGCAAGTCACATTGGCAGTTACCTAGCTGGGAGCTAATTTCAGGCGCTGCGTGATATTACTGCGCCTGCTGCGTTACATTACGCCGGTTTTAGTACCCGATATAACTACAGAAGGGTCAAGTTTTAAATAGGACAAATATTGAAACTCGTTGGTCATTTTTGAACGCGATGCTATATTGGCCTCATAGGATTCAATGATCTATGCTAAGCTATGCTTAAAGTGATATCGCCAGAACAGGAGAACGACTGAATGGATTTCAAAATGGTAAAACTCAACTTATGAACTCGGGGGGGGGAGTTGGAGAATGAGCCTATTTCCAAAAAAAGTGGAGTGCTCCTTTAAGCCAACCTTTTGAACAGCAATGTTTCACAGATTCTACAAAAATATTAAGCAGCAAAAACTGTTTAACATTTGTTATTAATAAGATGTCTTTCTTTTACTGTATTTTTGATCAAATAATGCTGCCATTGTGAGAGCATAATAGACTTCCTAAAATCCTATTGCTTCCAGACTGTACCAGTAGTATAGGTGATATATGTTATGACTGGCCAACCTCTATGCTAGCATAGTTCACAGTTTTTTTTTGTTTTTTTTTCTCTAAGCAAAGGGCCCGTGAGGTGGTGGAGTGGCGCAGCTACATGGAAGAGCAGGACAAGTTGAAAGAAGACCAGCAGGCCATTGAAGCCAAGCAGATGGAACATCAGGAGAGCTACAAGAAGGAAAGGGAAAGCATGGCCCATCTCTCCTGGAGACAGAGGAGGATGGCCCGATACAAGGCCAACAAAGACAAACTCTACCGAAGGCTCAGTGAGAAAAATGAGATGGAGGAACGCACACTGCCCATCATTGTCAAAGGTGATATAATGAATTCTATATTTCATTTTTTTTTTCAAAAGAAGTTTTGTAAATAGTAATAGATTTTCAATTTCATAGTATAATATTATATTATGAAGGACAAAAAAGTTCCTCCCTATATTATTTTACTCAGAATGGGGCATCAGAATGCTGAGTACATTTGGCGTAACTGTCCACTTTTTTTAGGTGATGTTGATGGCTCAGTGGAAGCTATTTTGAACATCCTGGAAAGTTACGATGCTGATGACCAGTGTCAGTTGGATGTGGTACATTTTGGTGTGGGCGACATATCAGAAAGAGACATCACCTTGGCAGAGACGTTCTCAGGTGGGAATCCACAACAGCCATTGGAAAAGAAATGACAGCTGTTTTTTATTTCAATCAGTGATTCTCAATCAGAGACTGGGGGCTTTCAACTTATTTCCAAGTGCCATAAAATGGTTTAAAATCATTTAAAATAAGCTAAAACAGCAAAAAAAAAAAAAAAAAAAAAGATATAAGCTGGCATTGTATGTACTATTTTAATTGGTTCCCTCAACAGTTGTATTTTTATATAAGAACTAGGGTTTATATAAGAACTCTTGGAAAACCTGGATATATTATGACATTTTAAAGTGTTTTTTCTGGACCTGGAAAAATCATGAATATTAATTAAATTTGAAAAATATTCAAATTTGTATAATTGAATATAAGTTGTTCTGGTTGCAAGCTCCAAAATATGTTATAGGGTAAAATTGCTATTTGTGAGTAAAACAGTAATAATAACCTACTGAAAAATAAATATACCATTTTTTTTTTCAAATGCATTTATTTCATGCTAAGTATACCACAAATACATTTACATATTATGCACTTAATAAAAATACCCTGCAATTGTACTTTTAGTATACTAAGTCTGCTAAATTGTCAGTAATTATGTTAATAGACTTGAACTATACTTAGTATGAACCAAATGCATTTTAAATCTATTACTTTTTTTATTACTGGGGTTATAAAAAAATCACAAATCTGGAATTTTAATATATTGTCACTCATAGTTTCTGTGAGTATGAAATGAAAATGAGCAGCTTTGTAATTACACAAAACTACCAGAGATATTATAGGGGGCCTTCAAATATTGTCCATGATAATGAGTTTAGATTTACAGCCCTTAAATGAACTGCTGCTGTTTTCATTTTTCAATTGCCTTGTTAAAGTGTCAAACGTGAGGTAATTTTCTCATATTTTCTTCATTATTGTTCAGGCACCATATACGGGTTCAATGTCGCTGCAAATAAATCGGTTCAACAGATGGCTGCTAAGAAGGGCATTCCCCTAAGATTACACAGAGTCATCTACAAACTTATAGATGAACTCAAAGACGACCTGAGCGACAAACTGCCCCCAACCTTAGAGGAAAATATAATTGGTGAGTTTAACTAGCACTGTTTGTGCTATGATACAGTGATTCTCTAACTTCACTATGTTTCCCTTACAACCAGACCTAGATAGGCCTGAAAGCCAGGCTTGAAAGCATGAACAGTATGTCAAAATACATCTGTGAAATGAACATCACAATTCTGCAGGTTTGAGTTTTCATGTGGGCCTGCTGATGAGGCACTGACTCAAACTAGTGCTGTGTAAAATGAAAGAATGAGGTTGGCTGTCTTTCTTGCCCTTGAGCGTTGTTTTCTCCCTCACTCTTCAGGGGAGGCCTCGGTTCTGGCCATGTTTAATGTGACGGTTGGAAAAAAGAAGATCCCAGTGGCTGGCTGTAGAGTTCAAAAGGGCCTAATAGACAAAAAGATGAAATTCAGACTTATTCGAGGGAGAGACGTTCTCTGGGAAGGTAAACCAGTGCTGATAAATGGCACAATTATGCAGCTTGGATATTTGGTTTACATGTGCTGTTGTAATGTTTTATTGATTTTTCCATGCATTTCTTTGCTCCTTCAGGATCCGTGACAACACTGAAACATCTAAAGGATGATGTTCTGTCAGTGAAGACAGGCATGGAGTGTGGCATTTCTCTAAATAATGAAGAACTTGAATATAAACCTGGGGATGAAATTATTTGTTACAATGAATCTGAGATCAAACAGAAAATATCTTGGGATCCAGGATTTTAAGCAACTACATTTGGTGCATTATTATACTAAGCTGTGTAGTATACATGCACATTCAATAGCTATAACAAAATTTGCTATAGCAAACCTAGTCACCAACAGATAATATGAAAAAAACAAAAACAGTAACATTTGATTGCCTTCATTTTGTCTCTAGATATCAGGATTGAAATAAGTGTACATAATGTATTCTATAATGTAAATAAAATGAGAAAGAGTCACATTTTCAAAAACTGTTCTTTGGAAATTATCATGATTGTCATCCAACTTTATACACATTTTATATATATAAACTTTTAGCTCACAAAATAGCTTTTGTAATACATATACAGTAGTCAACATCAAAACCTTTCATCAAATTTGACCTAAAACCAAAAAGAATACCGTTCTTATCTTAGGACAACTTTGATTAACTTTTTTGATCCACTTCGAATGTTGACTACTGTATATTTTAAAAGGATTAAGTCAAGAGGGAAATGAAACTCTAGGGATATGGGGCAAAAACACTACACATCATATCTAAGGTATAAGGAAGGCAAATAAGTTAAATTGGCTAAAAATCAAGATGTAAACTGACATCATATCCTTATTTTAATTTGTTCCCTCAACTGCTGTCATTGTAAGCACTGCAAAAAATGCTTTTACTTAGAATTTTTTTGTCGTTTCCAGCCAAAATATCTAAAAATTCTTAAATCAATAAGGATTTTCTAGACGAGTAAAAATTGTCTTGTTTTCAGAAAAAAACAAGTCAAAATTAAGTGCGTTTTTGCTTGAAAAATGCAAAATAATCTGCTAATGGGGTAAGAAAAATAATCTTGTTTTCTGTTTGAAAAAATATTTTTTTTTTGCTTACCCCATTGGCAGATTATTTTGCTTGTTCTAAGCAACAACTCACTTTATTTTGACTTTTTGCTCAAAACAAAGAATAGATATATATTTTTACTCATCTAGAAAATCCCTCTTGAATTTTTAGATATTTTGGCTGGAAACAAAGTAACCAGGACCAGGGTTGCCAAACTTGGAAAATCTGTATGTAATAAAACTTTTAAAAGTGTGATTTCTAGAACTGAAAAACTCAATTTGAAAATGTTATGAAAATGTATAAAATCTTAAGCCCTTATAAGTATAACTATCTACTTCTGTGGGGGGAAAAGAGTGACAAATGACTAGAAATTTTATAAATTAGACTTACAGAAAAGTCTACATTCGTTGGCAATTAAAAAAAAGTTTTAAAAGTTATATTTAAGGTAAGAAAGGATACTCCAGTGCAAAATTAAAGATGACCCATTTAAAATAGACTTTGTATTCTGCGTCCTGTTACCAATCATATGGGAGTGTTTTTTTTTTTCATGATCATTTACCATTTATAATTTTATCCAACTTGTCGTTTTAGCTTTAAGGAGTTCACTTTCAGAACAAAAATTTACAGATAATGTACTCACCCCTTGTCATCCAAGATGTTCATGTCTTTCTTTCTTCAGTCGTAATGAAACAATGTTTTTTGAGGAAAACATTTCAGGATTTTTCTCCATATAAAAGACTTCTATGGTGCCCCAGAGTTTGAACTTCCAAAATGCAGTTTCAAAGGGCTCTAAATGACCCCAGCTGAAGAAGAAGGGTCTTATCTAGCAAAGCAATCGGTTATTTTCTAAAAAATATTGACAATTTATATACTTTTTAACCTCAAACGCTTGCCTTGTCTAGCTCTGTGTAAACTCTGTGTATTCTGGTTCATGTGGAAAAACTCCCATCTCATTTTGTCTCCCTTCAACTTTAAAATGGTCCTAAATCGCTGCAGAAGTGCTGACCCAGTGTTTACAAGGTGAACATGCAAAGAAGGTCAAACGGCCTTTACAAAAAAGGGAAAACAGCGATGTAGGACCATTTCAAAGTTGGAGAAAATGAGATGGGAGTTTTTCGACATATCCTGTCTTGAACCGGAATACACAGTTCACACATTTTTTTTTTTAGAAAATAACCAATCGTTTTGCTAGATAAGACCCTTCTTCCTTGGCTGGGATCATTTAGAGCCCTTTGAAGCTGCATTTAAACTGCATTTGTTGATAGTTTAAACTCAGGGGCACCATAAAAGTCCATTATATGGAGACAAATCCTGAAATGTTTCCCTCAAAAAACTATTTCTTTATGACTGAAGAAAGACATCTGTAAATTGTTGTTCTGGAAGTGAACTACTCCTTTAAGGTAGATAAGGATGGCAAATTCGATAAATAGGCTAAAAATTAAGATGTAAACTGACATCATATTCCTTGTTTTAAAAACCTGTACCTAATAAAACTTTTAAAAGTGTTATTTCTAGAACTGAAAAACTCAATTTGAAAATTTTATGAAAATGTATAAAATCTTAAGTCATGGCACTTTTATGAGTAGAACTAACTACTTCTGTGGGGAAAAAATGACTAGAAATTAAGTAAATTAGACTTACAGAAAAGTCTACATTCATTGGTAATTAAAACAAGTCTACACCTTGAAGAATAAACCCTTCGGCTCTAAAAAATATACAAGTTTTAAAAGGTATATTTAAGGTAAGAAAGTATACTCCAGTGCGAAATTAAAGATAACCCATCTAAAGTAGACTTTGTATTCTGCATCCTGTTGCCAGTGATATTTTTTACATGATCATTTATAAATTTATTCAACTTTGAAATAGTTTGAATGCCTAATAAAGTTAAAACCGGAAAAAGTTGATATTAATCAAGACTCAAAATATTCATTTTTGAATGTGGCAGGCCACAACTTTATTTACAAAGTACAAACTCCAAAACAGACAATCTCCTGTGTTTTACAGAGCATGTTGTCAGGACCGTACTTCACTTGTCCTCTGGTTTGTTGAAGCAGTAAGTCAGGCAGCACTTCCCGCAGTAATGACGGTCAAAGTGGCTGGCCATGAACACCCCGGCTCCACACTCATCTGCAGGACACTCGCGGCGCAGGCGATGGATCTTGCCGTTCTCATCAACCTGAGGATCAAGAAACAAAATCATTTTGGTAACTCCCAAAGGTAAATACAAAACACATGCAGCTTCCACAAAAGACTGAGTACAGCAGATGATAAATCACACTGATTGTAACTGACCTTGTAATATTTCAGCACAGCGAGCTTGACCTTCTTTCTCTTGTGCTTGTTCTTCTTGGGGGTGGTGTAGGACTTCTTCTTCCTCTTCTTAGCACCACCACGCAGTCTCAGCACTAGATGCAGTGTGGACTCCTGGATAAATTATCGTAATAAAGTTAGTTTATTACATTATAGGAAAAGCATATAACCTTTTATTCTGTATGATCTGACAATCATTCACTGACCTTCTGGATGTTGTAGTCAGACAGGGTGCGTCCATCCTCCAACTGTTTACCAGCAAAGATCAACCTCTGCTGATCAGGAGGGATTCCTGCATTCAACACATTTAGCGGTCAGTCTTTCATCATTACATATGCAATGCTGTAAAACATAAAACAAAAACTGACAACTTACCTTCCTTGTCTTGGATCTTAGCCTTGACATTTTCGATAGTATCAGAGGGCTCAACCTATAACACATTGAGAATAGATACATATTTGTCTTAAATTACAGTAAACTGCACATACACCAATTGCTATTATCATTAATTTACAGGAGACCAAGACAACTCTTATTTTTCCAAGTCATAAACACTAATTCTGAAATCTAAGCTTGATATCTTTGGCGTTTTGAATTGAAGATGATATCTTTGATACGCCTTTTAATTTAATCTAATATATTTACATGTGGATTAAGAAATGGCGAATGCTTACACTGTAACTGGCACCTATTGATATTGTGAACTAAAGGACAACTTCGGCTAAACTGTATGACTCAATATAATAAAATATTACTCTAAAGTATCCAACTGTATGCACGTTTTACATAAAACTTACATTTGTTTCCAATCTCATCTACTGTATAAATGTAGCGGAGCCACATGACTCGTTAGCATTATTCCGGGCTTCCGTACAACCACAAAAATATACCATTTACTTGCATTATTATGTTACCACCCTAAACATATATACTTAAAGATTAATATAATGCAATAGAATTAACTCTACATAGTTTAACATTGCAATATAATCCAACAATAAAGTGTCGAGGTGTATCGTGCGGCTCGTCTGTGCCTCACCTCGAGGGTGATGGTTTTCCCCGTAAGGGTTTTAACGAAAATCTGCATCTTGATGTTCAATCCACCTGTGTATAAAACAAAGATGAATGTTTCTGAGTCATTTTACAGCACCTATGTTTACGATTATCATATTTATTTCGATATCATTCGTTCGAAACAGTAACTCACCACCAGCTCCTAGATGGCGGAAATCGAAAAGGGTCCTTCAGACGGTACAACGTGCTCTTCAGCGCTGTAAGGCTGCCGACGAACTGCCTGAAGAGAAAAAGTCCTCAAAGAGTGAGTTATTGTAAGTATTTAACAGTTCTGAAAAATAACATTTTAATTTAATTTTAAGCATTGACTCAAATTTTTACAACATACAGTACCAGTCAAAAGATTTTTTATGTTTGTTTTTTTTTAAGTCTCGTCTGGTCACCAAGTCTACATTTATTTAATCCAAAATACAGGAAAACCA
>NC_133372.1:7649376-7679735 GCF_049309525.1 Garra rufa | reverse complement strand
AGTTATTTTAAATGGTTAAAATATTTCAAAATTGCACTGTTTTTGCTGTACTTTGGATCAAATAAATGCATAGGCTTGGATGCAGAAGAGAGAAAGTTTTTTAAAAACATTAAAAATCTTTTTACATTTGACTGGTAGTGTATACTTGTTAATTACAGCATATTGTATTTACATTTTATCATGTATAAATCCATTATTTTCATAATACTGAATACATTACAGTGTCTGCAAATTCAAACATATGTCGACTGACAAATGTGTATTTTTCCAACTAAAGCATCACATTACAAATTAATTTCCTCAGAGGTGTTTTAGAATAATTAGGCTGAAACCTCATGATATTTTAATTACTGTATTTTTGTATTATTATTTTTAACAAACTTTTTTTGTTTAAGTTCTATTTACAGCTTAGTGCTATTTCAGAATGTATCCCACAGTTTCACAGACAAGGCTTAAACTCTTTCAGACTTAAATGTAAGTCTGACTGAGCTGTTTCAACTGAAAGAAATATAACAGTAATTTTTTTGCCTCGAGATGCACACCATCTTTTTCTTTTTTGTTCTTCTTCCTTTTCTAAAGCACTTTGAACTATGGCCTTAGTCTAAGCCCTGTCTGTGAAACCAGGCCTATGTCTTGTATTTGTATAAGTGTGTACCGCAGAAATGCATATCCACCACCAGGGGTGCTATAACAAGTGTTGGCACTTCCTACATGTTGAAAGAAAAGGATTTGAGACTTGTGCACCTGAAATGAAAACAGATTGAGTTGACTCACTGTGGTCACTTGATGCATTCGCTGGGCTTAGAGCTCTTTCACATGCATGCAGTGTCCTACAAAGTCCTCCGAACAAGCATGCCAAGGTTTTTCTTCCTCTTTGTTGCATTACATAATACATCCTTTTCCAGCCCTTGTTAAAGCATATGGTATTTGGCCAATTTCCCCAGTTAGCTGCACAACACTTCTAATGCGAATATTGTGTAATCTTGATTTTGTAACCAGAGGCAACGGCCTGTGCATAACATGGCTCTTGTTTCATCTCTTGTTGCCAAAAATGAAATATTTTGCTCTGCAAAAGCAGAATGAGGAAATTGAGTGCTTTGTAGTTGTGCATCCAGAGCTGGATGAGTGTGGTGCGTTTCTGAACAGTATGTTCCAAAAGACGTCAACACACCATATAAAGGAATGTAGCACATGTACTGTACATGTACACATGAGCATGCAATGGCTTTTAGATACAGAACTACAGACCCACTGTTGACATCTAGGTGCTAAATGATGTTATAGAGTTGCTCTGTGAAGAAAGCACCCAGTGCAAGCCTGCAAAACTGTGTGTGCCACAACACGTAGTGTTCCTAAAACAGGACTGTCTCCACCTGTGAAAAATGCTCAGGGGGAAGGAGCAAGTAGATACAGAACACAGCTGAGAAACAAGGGTGGAGTCAGATCTAAACAGCAGTTGTAGATCAGACATGAGAGAGCAGAGGGCATGCACTATTTCAGCGTCC
Organism: Garra rufa; assembly: GCF_049309525.1. Classification (NCBI taxonomy): domain Eukaryota; kingdom Metazoa; phylum Chordata; class Actinopteri; order Cypriniformes; family Cyprinidae; genus Garra; species Garra rufa. Next base: position 7,678,230 of record NC_133372.1, on the reverse strand, counting down.
ATGAATACTCTCAGAGCTAGATACTTTCACTTACTTTTCACTGTCCACACTACATGCACACTTTGAAACTGAAGACTAGATGCATGCTTAAGAAATACTTCATTCAAAAAATGAAATTTGCTTACAATTTATTCACCCTCAGGCCATCCAAGAGAAAGACGTGTTTGTTTATTCATCAGAACAGATTTGAGAAAATGTAGCCTTATACGGGTCATTCTATAATCGTGGGTACATCTCATGTCCGTGAAGTATATTTTTAATATATTTTCATCAATATAAAGCCCTATTCTTAAGAAGAATTTTCTTCTTAACTGCCATTTTCTTCTTATTTTTTTAAAATAAGAAAAAAAGTTAAGAATATTTTGTATTCCCCAAAAAATCGTCTTAAGAATATTCTTATCTTTTTACTTAAGATTGTTCTTAAGACAAAAATTAAGAAAATTCAAATTCTTGTAAAAGAATCTTCTTAAAAACCATCGTAAATAATTCTTAAAGTTAGGATAGCCCGAGACTTGTCTTAAATCCCAAATAGTAAGAATTATTTAATTAATTTATTGGGTTATTTCAAATTAACTGTTATATTTAAGCATTGCAACACTACTTGCTACATACAATACATATTAGGACTATTAATAGAGATGAGCACGAGTTCGCTGAAGTGACAGCAGTGACTGATAATGTAAACAATGATCTGTCATGATTAGCCTATGTATGACCCTACTTTTTGCCGACATCAAAACTTAGTAGCAACTCTACAAAATCGAGTCAGATAGGGAGATTTATTTAAACATTTTTTATTTGACTTGGCTGATAAATACGACATATGTGCAGGACGTGTTTGCTGTAGCAGCGCACACACATACCTTAAGCCAGGGGTCCCCAAACTTTTTTCTGAGCGGGCCACATAATTTTATTTTCTTTAATGGGGGGGGCCGGGTCGGTTTATAAAAGAAAATTCCATGGGCTGGACTGACTACTATTATTCTTATTATTATTTTATTATGATTTTACCTGTATTTTTTATACCTTTTAATGCTAGAATAGTTTATTATTTTGTTATGCACCACACACACAAATGATCACTCCTTTTCAAAAGATATACAGGTGCATCTCAAATTGAATGTCATGGAAAAGTTCATTTATTTCAGTGCACACATTTAATGCACACAGAGTGAAGTAGTTTAAGTCTTTGGCTCTTGTAATTGTGATGATTTGGCTCACATTTAACAGAAACCCACCAATTCACTATCTCAAAAAATTTGAATATGGTGACATTCCAATCAGCTAGTCAACTCAAAACACCCGCAAAGGTTTCCGACAAGCATTGACACCCTTTCACAAGGAGGGAAAGCCACAAACACTCAAACAAGCTGGCAGTTCACAGAGTTCTGTATCAAAGCATGTTAACAGTAAGTTGAGTGGAAGGAAAAAGTGTAGAAGAAAAAAACAACCAAGAGAACCGCAGCCTTGAGAGGCTTGTCAAGCAAAATCGATTCAAGAATTTGGGTGAACTTCACAAGGAATGGACTGAGGCTGGGGTCAAGGCATCAAGAGCCACCACACACAGACGTGTCAAGGAATTTGGCTATTCCTCTTGTTAAGCCACTCCTGAACCACAGACAACGTCAGAGACATCATACCTGGGCTAAGGAGAAGAAGAAATGGACTGTTGCCCAGTGGTCCAAAGTCATCTTTTCAGATGAGAGCAAGTTTTGTTTTTGATTTGGAAACCAAGGTCCTAGAGTCTGGAGGAAGGGTGGAGAAGCTCATAGCCCAAGTTGCTTGAAGTCCAGTGTAAAGTTTCCACAGTCTGTGATGATTTGGGGTGCAATGTCATCTGCTGGTTTTGGTCCACTGTGTTTTTTGAATCACACGTCAAATTCCTCAAATGCTATTGAGTCATTTTGTCATCGCTCTGAATTTTCTAGCTGCCTCATGCATCACCTGTTCGATTGCGATGACACATTACGTTGAATGTACTATTCTGTTGGTGAATTTAACAAATAATTAGGCTATGTTAATAACTAAGGGAAATTTTAGTTTGAAAGCCAACCTTTATTATCAAATACTGACATGATATAAGCAATTTACAAGTAAATTACATTTTCAAAATATGACTCTGGCATTGTTCAGAGGGCCAGTCCAAATGTGGGGGCGGGCCGCATCCGGCCCCCGGGCCTTAGTTTGGGGACCCCTGCCTTAAGCGTTCATTTGGACGAGGGAACAAAAACAACACAAAAATGAATAAAACTGATCGACAAAGCTTAAGACAGACCCTTTAAAAGTAACGGTTCAAAAACATGGCGCATTAAAAACATGAAGCCGAGCGCCATTCAAGGTCGTGACGAAAATGTGCGTGCTTATGATTATTAGGATAATCTGCAGAAACCGCAAAAAAGACATTGAAGTGTTTATAAATGCGTCTTCAATGCATGTTTTCACTCAGATAGATGTATAATTTTTTTTTTCTTAAAAAAAAATTAAGATGTTCTTAAGAACATATTTGAGAACTTCTTAAGATTTTTTAAAGAATTGCACTTAAGAACATTCTTACGAACTTAGAATTTATCTTAAGAAATTTCTTAATTTATTTCTTAAGAAGATGTTTGTGAATCCGGCCCCTGATGCTTAATTTTCTAGTACACAATTATATTTTTCCCAAACACACTATATGTTGAAAAAATGATGTTCATATCACATGCAACCCTGGTGTTCAGCTGTCCGATTTTATAAAGTTGCTCATTCTACTCTGCATTTAAGCATAAAAATGACCTCAAATATAAATGTCATAGTTTTGCCTTCATTTAGATTAGGCTATCATGACATGTGGGTGTGCGCTTCAAAAATAATAAGTGTTTATTCTGATATAACTTGTTTTATTTGTGTCCAAACATTGTCAACTGTTACCTACTAGAAAACCCCTCCTAAGAAGGAATGGTCTGTCCAATTTTTTCATAATTTGCACAGTATGATGATATTTCCTCTAGAAGCATGTGTCAAAAGTGGATTAATTGACTGTCAACAGCGTTACCCAAGTATTATTGCTGCAAATTTTAAGACAATTCAACTAAAACGTATGTTTTGATTAGGAAAACATTTCTAATCATACCATATGCTCAGTAGTTCTAGGCTTTCATGTTGAGTATAGGCCCAAAAACACTAAAAATGTCAACTCTGTTACCCAGTAAATGTAACATGGTGGACAGTAGCAAACATAGATGTTATTTTATGCACATATTTCTACAGATCACCTTAATTTATATAGCACTTTATATCATATAGATTGTTTTAAAGCAGCTATGTAAGGTCATGTTTGGGTTTTTGGGATAAATGAAAACCTTTTTCTTCACATTGTTAAATGCTAAATGTACCCCTAATTATGGAATGACCCATACATCACTTGCTCACCAATGGATCCTCTGCACTAAATGGGTGCCGTCAGAATGAGAGTCCAAACAGCTGATAAAAATCATCAATAATCCACAAGCAATCCACATGAATCCAGTCCAATTATTATCTTGAATCTGTAATAATGTATTATGTGCCGTTTTTATCAGCTGTTTGAACTCTCGTTCTGATGGCACCCATTCACTGCAGAGCATCTATTATTGAGTGAATGATGTAATGCAAAATGTCTGTTCAAATTTTACATTTTGGGTGAATTACTTGTTTGAATTTTGGTGCAAAATTAATTAAATGAAACGATCATTTGTGTATTTAACCACTTTAAAGGATAGTTTGCCCAAAATTAAAATTCTACCAGTATTTATTCAACTTCATGTTGTTCTAACCCGTATAAAGAAAATGTTTGAAAAATCTTAAGGTATTTTTATTTTAGTTTTCAGTTTTAGTTTTAGTATTTTTATGAATAGTTTTAGTTAACAATAACAAAAATGCAGGAGGCTGAATAAATAACCGAATTTTCAATATTTTTCCTTTTTACGCAATGTTTACTTTTCATTGGGAACATCATGTTAGGATTTGATGCATGAACATTCAGTGTAGTAACATCTCAGCAATTATAATGAGTCTGATTTCTGTCAACAAGGCAGTTCCTGGTGAATTCCCTTAAGCCACTGCTAATGTTATGATTGGGTTGTTTGCATTCTTCCTTAGCATGAAATAGTTAAAGAAGTTAAACGGATATGCTTGTGCAGTGTGATAATAAGAGATTGTTTGCTGTTTGTGAATGCTGTTCATTGCCAAGTAAAGCCACACCCCTGCTGTAAGTGAGTCTTCACGAGTTTTAAGTGAAGATCACAGTTCATTGCCCTGCAAACTCCACTATTAAATACCAGCCAGACTCTTCTTCCAAACTTGGAAAGACAAACCCGCAAAACTCCCTAAACAAAAGAAGACTAATGTTACTCCCCAAGAAACCTCCTGAAATATCTTGACAGAGAGATGGATCCACATCAAACCATTAGTTATGAATGGGATGTCTCTTAAGTTCCTCCCTGTACTATTTTTGATTTGCCTAAAGGGGTCATATGATGCGATTTCTTGTTGTTCTTTGTCTTTGGAGTGTTACAAGCTGTTTGTGCATGTATAAGGTCTGTAAAGTTGCAAAGATTAAAGTTTGGCCTTCCAAATGAGTACAAAACTAGAAATCAGTGGTCAAGTTATGTTTACAACACTGTACCAGAACAGTATGCAAATATTCGAATGTGTCCAGCGCATTTTACAAAGGATTGATTCCTGAACCTGGAAGAGTAGCAATGCCAGCTGTGCACAAAGGCTGTTTCTATAAAGTGGGGCAATTCCCACTTTGCAAGGACAGTCTGGCGCTTCTGACTCACAGCCTGTAAGTACAATTTCAAAGAATTTGCTACTGACTATTCAAACGCGAGTCAATGCTTTGAGTAGTGCTTGTTGTTTGTCGCTTCTACGATCACTATGCAATGGGTAAAAAGACAGTATAACTCAATATAATCAGTAATTATGTCCTCATTGCACCAAATGCCTCATTTATAATAGGTTTTATAGTTTTGGTCTCATCACGCAGGGACATAGCATCAACATGGAAAGGGGCGTAATATTCCGTCACAGGCTTGAGGTATTTCGGCCAATCACAACACACTGAATAGCTGGCTAATCAGAGTAAACTGCGCTTTTCAGAATGATGAGCTTTGTAAAAATCTATGGGTTTCAGAAAGGAGCAACAATACAACACACTGTGGAAAATAATGTTTTTTGAGCCTTAAACCGTGTAAACACATTTTATTACACTAAAAACACAAAATAATGTTCTTCTTACACTCTTAAAAATAAAGGTGGTTCACGATGCCATATAAGAACCTTTTTTGTCGAGATGGTTCCATAAAGAATCTTTCTGTTTCACAGGTTCTTCAGATTTTAAAAGGTAGGAAAAAATGGTTCTTTAAAGAACCTTTGACTGAATGGTTCTTTGTGGAACCAAAAATGGTTCTTCTGTGGCATTGCTTGAGGAACCTTTTAAAGCACCTTTATTTTTAAGAGTGTAGCATCATCATATGACCACTTTAAAATCATGTTTTGATGGAAATTTACCATTATAGGTATAGTTCACCAAAAATGAAAATTCTGTCTAGATTCACCTGTCAAACTGTTCCAAACGTCTTTTGAAGAATATTTGCATCCCAACAGTTTACAGTCAACTGTTTGGCTACCAAAATATCTTCTTTTGTGTTCAACAGAAGAAAAAATGCATACAAGTAAACAAGTGGTGGTGAGCAAGTGACAGAATTTTAATTTTTGGGTGATATTTTCTAATCACTGTTGCATAAAAACTACTGTATATTGTAAATTTAAACACAAAATCAGAATATAGAGAGACCTTGGGTTGCTTAATTAGAACATAACACATCAGTTATTTAATATAAGCAATTACACTGAACCTTAGATCATCAAAGTTCATGATAATTGTGAATAATTAGGAAAGAAAGGTCTGGGAAACTCCCTTTCCCCCCTACTTAGTATGACTAAGATGATAGCACTCTGTGTTCTGGGAAACAAGTATTGCACTCCATTGACTCACTATTATGGATTTCAAGATAACTGCTACATGAATCAGCAACTTGAGTCAGTGACTAAAGCCAATATTTTAACTGTAAAGTGCTTTTATTCTGAGATCTAAAAACATATTCCTGCATCCTGCTTGAAATGGATAATGACTTGTCTTTTTGCACAAACCAACAAGATGAGATTAGAAAGATCCAGACCTGAACATCTCTACGATTAATCAGTCAGTAGAGCCAAAGGGCAGGTTATCAGTCAGCCCACGCTGGCATGACTCCAGCGCTGCACAAAGACCCTGCAGAACCGGTTTGGTACTTTGCTTCCCCATTGGTGTCTGGATGACAATGGAGACTGCAGTATCTGGAGAGGACAAACTATCCCTCAAATCTGCCTTTGTCTCCTTTTCACAACACAGAGGACAGACAATGACATCTGTCCAGCAGACACACATTGACTCACCAGAATCTGCAATAAAACAAGACTTAAAAGATCAATCTAATGTGTTAAAACAGCTGATGATCTATAACTCATAAGCTGTGCTTATTTTGACCATAATTACAGTAGTGCTTGCTAAGGCGTGCATCACTATTCCTTTGTATTTACTTATAGGGTTAGTGATCAGACTTACAGTTTTCACTCACACTAAAGAAGAGATCTGAGACATGTCTATTTGGAAATCATATATAAAGTAACTCTAGTAGCCTAATTTTACTACATGTCTCAGTTCACAGTCTGGATCCACCTGGATTCCTTTGTTGATCAATCTTTTGGCAACATGTGTGACAAAGATAACATTTACATTACATACGTGTTCCAAGTACACAATGTTCAGAATTTCCAGGAGCATAGCAGAACAGCCTTGAGCCTGAGGTGAAATATAAAATAATAGTCAGGAAACAAATTCTTAAACAGTCTTTTGAACCTTTAAAAATGATTGAAAAAATGTTTTGTATGTTTATGATTTGTATAATATTTTTCATATGGCTTTGTATCTTTTAGTGCCCATATAGTATGATATAGGGGAAAATGAAGCTGACACTTGGGGGAAAAACATCAAAATTTGATTCAGAATTATTTAATTTGCCACATTTTATGTTATTTATATGGCTAGAAAGTAAAATGAAATTCTCATAGCTTGTAATGTAAACCAATGAGATCTTTATAACAGTATAACTGTATAGTTGTATGGATAATCAATTAACCTAAGTTGATTCTGTCCACTAAAAGTTTATGTTAACATATTACTAACAATGTAAAAATAAGTTTTTTTTTTTTTTTTAATCTTTACGGATTTCAGAGTGAAAATACTTTTTTTTTTAATTATAAAAGGCCTTTAACTTGTATGAACTACACTATAAAAAAAATCCTGTAGAAATTACAGCAACTCACTGGCAGCAGTTTTCCAGTAACTTACTGTAAATTAAACTTACAGTAACAATACTGTATTTTTATTTACAGTACTATCTATCTTTCTGTAAATGTATTTACATTATACATACTGTACTTTTACTGTAAAATATACAGCAATTTTATGGTCTTTTCTTCAGTAATATATTGAAATAAAAGAAAAAAATATTTATAATAAAAAAAGCAATGACAACTGTGTAACTTTTAATGTTTTTAATTGTTCAACTGTTATCCTTGCAATAACATTCAAATTTTCACAGATTCAGTTAAGACTCAAACAAAACATTATTACAAACTATTATATATATTACAGCACATACTATTCAAACTATTATAGTTAGAATAATAGTTTTATATTACCCAACCCACCCGCCCCATGGATTATCCGCAGATAGTTAATTAATAGTTTGGCCATCTGAAATCCACAAACTCCTTGATGAAAAAGGACACATCAGGGTTCAGGGCAGAGTTTCTCCTTTGCATCTTTCCACTTCTTTTGCTGATCTGGAATTTTGCAGAACACTTGCCGTTGTCAGGACTGATCCTCACAATGAACCTTCACATAAAAGAAATAATTCATTAGACCATTTCATTGTCTTTGTAAAATTTTTTAGAGCATTAGTTCAGCCAAAAGTGTCAGTGGATATAGACAAAAAAAGATTATAAAAATATCTTCATTTGCGTTCCAGAGAGGAATGAATGTCTTATGTGTTTGTAACAACATGAGGGTGAGTAAATCACAACAGAAATTTCAATCCATTTAAAAGGGATAGTCCATTGAAAAATGAAAATTCTGTCATATTTTACTCACCCTTATGTTGTTCCAAACTTGTATACACTTCCTAATTCTGTGGAAAACTAAAGAATAATGCACATGCATCTTTCTTCTGTTTAACACAAAAGAAGATATTTTGAATAATGTTGGTGACCAGTGTTGGTATTTCGGTTCATGTTGACTTCCATTATACAGACAAAAAAATACAATGAAAGTCAGTGGGAACCAAAACTGTTTGGTCACCAGCATTCTTCAAAATATCTTCTTTTGTGTTAAACAGAACAAAGAAGTGCAGGTTTGGAACGACATTCTTTTTTGGGTGGTCTATTTCTTAAAGGTGATGTTCACTCAAAAATCCAAATTCTCTCATAATAACTTAACTTTCATGCCATCTCAGATGTGTATGGCTTTCATTCTTAATTATTTTTCGCTTTTAATGTTTACTTAATATTAGCATACTGAAAGATGTACTTACCTCTGAATAAACAACAAAGTAGTGGCTGCTTCCATTTGGTACTTGATGTTAAGCAGTTAGCAACCGAAGAGAACAGAAAAAGCAGAGGACGTATCTGGTATGTCAACTCAGGAAAGAAGACTTTGCTTTTAATTGCCAGCATTCATTTGTTTGCTGTGTAGAATTGAATCTCCAAAAACAAAACAAAACAACACACAAAAAAAAAAAAAAAAAAAATCAATGAATTAAATGTTTTATAGTGTTATTCATAACTTAGCAAAAACATTTCACATTTGATTATGGTGTCAGTGATAATATGTAGATCTTGGACCCTTTCTCATTAGTTCAAAGCAGGGGCCTTACTAGGGGCCTTACTACAGGTGCCCCAGTAAAAACTATGCTGTGCCTCAGTAAAATCTCAAATTTGAGTTATAATTTACGTTGATAATCCCAAAATAAAGACATTAAACTACATGCAACAACTGAATTAGCAAGTATGCCCCAGTAGAGCTTTAGGTCTAGCAACTCCCCTGGTTAGAGTTCACCAAAAAACAACAATTCTATTATCATTTACTTACTTATTTGAGGAGATGTTAGGTAGAAAGTTAGACAAAGAGATCCATGAATAAAGTGTGACAAAAGGTTTATTTTTAAAAACCACCCCTCTTAACAACTAACTACATGTGCTAGAAGATCTACCAAGCATGGTTAGAGAAGTAGAGAAGGAAGTAAAATTCTGGTCTCTGCATCTGCATTGGCATTGAGGTGCAGTACTTGAAAACCTGAAAACTTTGTCAGGTTTTGTGCACGTTGCCTTGGTTCATAAATGCATAATGTCTCAAAAGAGACGCCACAGTGTTTGCAGACAAACATTGCGGGTTTTACCGTTATGCTATCGTTAGCAGTACATGCATGCTTTACATTTATTCACCTATGAAGTAATAGGAAGCGCAAAGCGATTACATAAAGATTAAAAATTACAACGAAATGACTGGCTTTAAACCAGCTTTAAGCCTGTTTACAAGGGTTCTTGGACCCTTTCTCATTAATTCAAAGCAGGGGCCTTACTACAGGTGCCCCAGTAAAAACTATGCTGTGCCTCAGTAAAATCTCAAATTTGAGTTATAATTTACGTTGATAATCCCAAAATAAAGACATTAAACTACATGCAACAACTGAATTAACAAGTATGCCCCAGTAGAGCTTTAGGTCTAGCAACTCTCCTGGTTATAGTTCACCGAAAAACAACAATTCTATTATCATTTACTTACTTATTTGAGGAGATGTTAGGTAGAAAGTTAGATCCATGAATAAAGTGTGACAAAATGTTTACTTTTAAAAACCACCCCTCTTAACAACTAACTACATGTGCTAGAAGATCTACCAAGCATGGTTAGAGAAGTAGAGAAGGAAGTAAAATTCTGGTCTCTGCATCTGCATTGGCATTGAGGTGCAGTACTTGGAAACCTGAAAACTTTGTCAGGTTTTGTGCACGTTGCCTTGGTTCATAAATGCATAATGTCTCAAAAGAGACGCCACAGTGTTTGCAGACAAACATTGCGGGTTTTACCGTTATGCTATCGTTAGCAGTACATGCATGCTTTACATTTATTCACCTATGAAGTAATAGGAAGCGCAAAGCGATTACATAAAGATTAAAAATCACAACGAAATGACTGGCTTTAAACCAGCTTTAAGCCTGTTTACAAGTTTACAAAAAAAAAAAAAAACTCACCTGCTGCCAGCGTGGTCAAAACAAAAACGTCCTACAAAAAAATGAAAGAAAATGAGTTCCCGCCATAAATCTCCCTACCAACACTGTACACTGTAAAGTGAGGTAACATTGAGGTAATTGTTTTAATTAAACCAAAAAATAACCCCAAAAATTACATTGACATAAAATATATTATGAAAAAGCAAGAATGTTGTACATACATTTGCAGCTGTGAGGTTCTTGTGTGTGCATCTTCCTTTTCTCCTTTCTCCAAGGGGAAAAACGCATTTTTGTCATTGGTCAGATTTCATGCATTTTTTTTTTTTTTTTTTTTTTTACACTGTAATTGGATTTACAGTAAATGAAAAATACTGTATTTTAGGATATTTCCCATAATGCAACTTTAAAATACATTTCATTTTACAGTTAAATACTGTGTAATATACAGAAATCCTCAACAGTGTACTAATAAAAGGACAGAAGGCATGTAGGAAACTTGTGTAAAAACAAGTTGTTTAGCAAATTATATCAAAGTGATATGATATAGAACACTTTACATAGGTAAAAAAAATCCGTAGAGGGACAGTCTTGACTCATTTGATCACATGAGTATGTTTAGTTTATGTTGTAACACGTCTACAAACACTGAGTCATCTGAAAGATTGTATTCGCAATATTCAGTGATTGCACAATGAACAAAATGTGCAATAAGGCACAAGATGTCATGCTATATTGTCAATGAAGTAAAGGCCAGAGGGTGTTACTTTAGCATGGCATGCCTTGTTAATTTGATTAAACAATGGCTACACTTATAAATATTAAAAACCTATAACTATTAATTACATATAAGAACAAAGGCAAGCTACCCGTGCATTTTCAAACCACTGTGAATTTTAAAACAGTTTGAAATGCATCACTCAGCCATTTTCTACATTCTGTTCAGGAAGAAAAAGCATGTGGGCGCGGCTGCCCCGCCCCCTTTTACCGCTCATCCAATAAAATACTCACAAACTCGCCTACAAGGCGGTGCTTGGGCGTCGCCGAACGTCCCTTTTTACTGTTCAGCCAATAAAAGAGTTGTGGAAATTTACATACACTTCCCCTAACTAAGCGTCTAGTCAAACAGTTGCGCCGTTTCTGCTTTTTAGGCCCGCGTGGAACCTGACGCGCATTCGTTGGTGTGCTGAAGAAGTTGTTAAAGACATTTTCTCAGACATTCAAATCGAAAAGACTCGCGTGAGGACACTTTTTTTTTGAATAAGTTACTCTTATATATCGGTGTGAAATTATTCTTAACAATGGATGATCAGATAAGCTCCACGACACCCTCGTATGGCTTTCAGCATGAAGAAGAAGATGAATTCCGATCAGACAAACACGCTAACTCGTTGGTGGATGAAGGAGTTGATTTCATGAAAAGTGAGGCAGAGGCTAATGTTCCAGAAGAGGATGATATCTTAGATCTGGCCGGAGGAGCGAAAGATGCGCTGGAGAGGCACAGGTCCACATTGCCACGTACCGAAGAGCCTCTGCTGGACTTTACAGAACCAGAACCATCATCCACCTTTAAACCAGAGCCAGAAGCTGTCAAACCAGCACCGGTCAGTGCGTTTGGAGATGCAATAACAAAACCGACGAAATCAGAAGAAAAAGAAGAGAAAACGACAGTCCCACCATGCAAACCTCAATCTTGTTGTTCAAGTAAGTGCATTATGTGTTTGTAACTCATCATTTGGATTCGTCTGTAAATGTTATCACTAACTAAAATAAATGTAATGAACTTTTTTCTTTTTTTTGTAATCCACCCAACATGTTACACCAGGAACAATTGACATGACGTCAGATCCGTTTGAATTATTAACGTTACATGTATAAAACAAGACTGTCTGACTTTTCACCTACTTTTCTTTTGCAGTAACACTGTTTGAGGTTTTTGACTTAAATTTAAATCTCTCTGAATCATGTTGTTTATGCTTATCTCAACACGTGTTTTAATGCTTATCCAGTCAAAATTTTTTTGAACTGGTTGCTGTCTAGAAATTTCCATGCAATGCTGACTGATTCATCTAATATGTTTAAACGATGCTTGTCAGTTTCGTTATTGCATACTCGTATTTAAAACTGATCATTAGTAAAAAAATGTCAGCGTCATCTTGATTGCATCCCTTTACCGCCATCTTGTGGATAATGTTTGCAAGCGAAACATAAACACCAAAAATAAACCCACGAATTGTGCTAGTTGTCTATTTCTATTAGAAAATGTTTCTATTTTTTATTATAAAATTGTCTATTTAAATAAAAATCATTTTTAATTCACATTAGCTTCACATACTGAATAGTCAACTCACTATTGTAAATATAGGCTGGACAAAGGTCAGTTTAGTTATGTGACCGAGTTTGCTTAGAAGTGTCATTGACCTTGAGGAAAACACTGTGACCCATAGCCACAATGGACTTCGTAAATCATCCATTAGACCTTCATACTTCAGTTAAATCATCCATTAGACGTTCATACTAAAGTCAAAACCTGCCATAATAATTACAGCCTGGATGGCTGATTGTGTCCGAACACCTGTTATCAAAATAAGTAAAATGCACATTTTGTAATCATAGTAAACCAAGACTCTGCTTACACCAGTTTCATAACTGTATTGATTTTTAATACGTTTATTTTTCATAATTTGCCTTATAATTAGTGGCAACATGAAATTATGTAATGGTAAATTTGATTTAACAAGCACTGCACTTCATGAAAATAAATGCTGCTTATCACCATAATTTTTTTTTTTTTAATTAAGCTTGCTGTTAATATTTTAAAATTAGCTTTTATTTTTTATATTTTCACTTTTCTTTTTAATTTGTTTGAATTTTATTTTTAAATATTACTTGGGTTTAATTGTTTATTTTATATTTATTTATTTATTTTTATTTTGTTAAATTTCCAGTTAGTATTCTTAGTGATTCAGCACAAAATTAATTTATTTAATTGCCAAGGCAATATTTCCAAATTTGTTTTTCATTTAATTTAGATTTTTTTTTTTTTTTTTTTTTCCAATTAAAACAAATGTTAGTTTGGTTAGTTAGTTTAGTTAATAAAAGATTTTATTTATTTTTATTAGTTTTATTTTTAAATATTATGAATTTAATTTAATTTTATATATTATTTTCCGTTTATATATTTTTATTTTGTTACAGTTAGTAATTTTAGTGCTTCAGCACAAAATCAATTTATTTAATTGTCAAGGCAATATTTCATTTAGATTTTTAAATTTTATTTCAGTTTTACTTCAATTAAAACAAATGTTTAATAGTTTCAGTTTTAGTGAATAAAAAAATAGGATTTTTATTCATTTTTTTATTAGTTTTTATTTTTAAATATTTTTTGTTATTTAATTTTATTTGCTGTTTATTTTTTTTATTTTGTTAAAGTTCCAGTTAGTATTTTTAGTGCAATATTTCAAGGCAATATTTCCAAATTTGTTTTTCTTTTCATTTAGATTTTTTTTTATTTTATTTCAGCTTTATTTCAATTAACACAAATGTTTGATAGTTTCAGTTTTAGTTAGTAAAAATAAGATTCTTATTTATTTTTAGAAGTTTTTATTTTTAAATATTATTTGAATTTCATTTAATTTTATATATTATTTGCTGTTTATTTTTATTTTGTTAAAGTTTCAGTCAGTGTTTTTAGTGCTTCAGCACAAAATTAATTTATTTAATTGCTAAGGCAATATTTCCAAATTTGTTTTTCCATTTCATTTAGATTTTTAAAATTTTATTTTAGCTTTATTTCAATTAACACAAATGTTTGATAGTTTCAGTTTTAGTTAATAAAAATAAGATTTTTATTAGTTTTTATTTTTAAATATTATTTGAATTTCATTTAATTGTATATATTATTTGCTGTTTATTTTTATTTTGTTAAGGTTCCAGTTAGTATTTTTAGTGCTTCAGCCCATAAAATCAATTTATTTTCAAATAATGCATTTGGGTCAAAGGTGAAAAAGGGTTTAAGCATAAAAACAATAAGTGTAATACTGCTTTAAATTGTTGTTGTTTTTCCAAGAAAATATTTAAAAGTTTTCTGTTTAATTTATTAGCATTTTTGGTTTTGTTTTTCTGAGCAAAAAAATAAATATCATACATTTTTCCCACTAAGACACCCACTAAAATGTCAGGCATATTTACAACAAAAATCTAATTATGACATATTAAAAGATGAAGTACTTTCACCTTCAACTTTTTTTTAGTTGTAATTCTACATTTTTAAAATTTGCCACTATCCTAAGTTTTGCCCATTTGTCAGTCAAGACATTTTTTACTAATTTAAAACACAATAAAATTTAATATGCTCCCTTATTCTTTAATATATTTTAATATGTACAAATCAGAATAAGCATGTTGTTTGAATTTTTACATACATTTTGTGTTACACTGAATGACAGTGCTACATTATTTCAACCAAATTGACATTTTATTCTCCAAAAACCTATTTGAAACCTTAAAAGTAGACACTCTACTTGCATTTAATGTGCTTTCTATGGAAATAAAATCACTTTTGATGTGTGATCTTAACTGCTTTGACCCATTTATAAAAATGAGCTGTATGTATATGAGGAGTACAAACAGCGCCTGGTTTGTGGAGTGACCCTGCTAATGTTGTGCTAAAACCTCATGTTACTAGTACACAGCGTCCAACACCTTTGAATGTGGTCAGCTGACCCTCAGCAGTGCTGGCCTTTGCAGAACGTGATCAGGCAGCTCTGCTAGGAGAGCCGTAGCGTCTCTCTCTACCCTTCAGTCCTGTCCTGCCCCAGCCAGAGACTCGTGCCTCCTTCCTCACCCCCGACCACCTCTTCTGCAGACCTTTGACTGGAATGTAAAACTGATGCACGCCAATTCAGAAAACACACCTTCTATGACAACCTCAGGAATGGAGATAAAGAACTGGAAAGAACAGGGTACATGCTTGTTTTGCCCTAGAAAGCTTGAAAATGGGCTGAAGAGACTGTTTGATCTGCTTGCCTTGTCCATAAATGTCTTTGGGTAAAGCTGTTGTGAGTAAGTTTTGCTCGCTTTTGAAGTCTTGCTTGCAAAGGTGCTTGGGGGAAGAGAATGTTCTAGTTGCACTGAGTAAATGGTCTGGGGTGTCTTGATTACAAAGCATATTGCAACGGCAAGCATTTATCCCTCTGCCAGAGAATTCTCTTGGCAAACTGCCTGTTTGCTGCACAGAATGTTGAACGGACTGCATATTCTAAATTCAGTGCATTTTTACAGAAGTTAAAGAAAATATGACGCAGCATGTCAGACATTTACGACAACATGAGAAGTCGCTGCAACTTGAGGAGCTTTGAGTGACAATTTATTGTTTATAATTTTTTTTTTTTTTTGTGTGTGTGTGTTGGTATCATTAAGCAGTTTGCCATTGTGTTGTGGCTATTAGAAGGGGAGGCAGAGCTGTTTAAATTGTTTATGCAAGTTGGCACTGATTGTGGCAATGAAATCAAGCTGGGAACATGTAATGAAGGGTGACGTCTGAGCTAAACTTTTGTGAACCCTTAAAGAAGGGTTTCCTGGATAGACACTTTAGGATAGAATATGGCCAATTTTTTTTTTTTTTGTTTGTTTTTTTCTTCAAAGTCTAATTAAATTATACATTTTCAGTCAGTTTTATGTAAGTTTTAAAATAAAATATAAATATATTAGCATACCCCCACCCCGGAGTATGCTAATATATTTATTCAAGATATTTCTGCTGCAATAACAACGAATGAGAAACGTTTAATATACACTCCTGGTCAAAAGCTTTCAGTTAGAAAGAGTATTTATTTATTTTTTTGTTTGTCTTAATTAATATTTGACTTTTTTTCAGCAAAGAACTCATTAAATTGATCAAATGTGACCAATGATATTTTATGTCAAATAAATGTAGTTTTGAACTTTCTATTCATCAATTAATCCTGGAAAAAGCATTACAGTTTCAACGAAAATATTAAGTTTTTACTTTTTTCAACATTTATAATAATAAAAAAAATATATAGCTGCAAGCAGCGATTACTGGGTTCAAGCACTTTAAGGCATTTAAGCACATATGAAAAAAGACATTATTTAGCAAGCCTGTAACCACCTAAATCAATTATTTAAAAAAAAAAAAAAAAAAAAAAAAAACATTTTTGGCAAATCCTGGTAATTTACCTTGGAAATATTATTTTATGAATAGGGATGCAACGATACCATTTTTTCAAAACCGATCCGATACCAAAAATTCTGAGTATCGGCCTGGTATTGGCATCGGCCGATACTCAGAATTTTTGGTATCGGATCGGTTTTGAAAAAATGGTCTCGTTGCATATCAGTGGGGGTATTTTACCTTCAAAACTAAAGAATGTATACAATTCACTTTGTCATTAAGATTTATTTGTTTTAGGTAAAGCAAGAAATACCAAATCTGCTTGCACATTGTTGGATAAAAAAGGGTGAAAAAAGAGATGCATGCATGAGTGCAATCAAATTCATAAATTCATATTAAGATTAATGTTTTAAAAATAACATTTTGACAACAGAAATATTACAGATATAAATAACTGAACAGATCTGCCAGCAGATGGCGGCAAGACACTGATTTAATTACTGAATCATTTCATTCATTTGATTCGTTTGAACGGATGGTTCATTCAGGAATAAAGCAAGTGACTCTCTGTTTGAATGGGAAATTGAATCATTTCACTAGATTCGTTTAAAAATGCACGTTCATTCATAAACGAAACACCGCTGTGCTTGAATGGAGATACGCAGCGGCTCAGTTGTGACTTGTTTCAGATTACTTTTGACGATGAAATGGAGCAAAATCAGGCAATAGTGTTATAGTCAGACAATGCAAGTCATTTAATAATAACTTCTTATTTATTTAACTGCTGTATTAAACAATCGCGAAGTCAGCGAAGTTGAGTTTTCCTTTCCCGGCTCTTTTTTCTAAACGACCTGGTTATAGCTTCCCAAAGGATAAATATCAAAATGTTTGCTAATTATTGACCTAGAGAGTCCAGAGAATTGTACTGCAGGTTTTTTTTTTTTTTTTTTCAGATTGAGTGAAAAAGTATTTATTTATTTATTTTTTTTACATCTCAATCATTTAACAAACAATTTGATTAACAGCAGTGGTTCTAGAGGCAAAGTTGTCCAGAAAGAGGAGTTCTATTATATGATATGAATGTTGCGTGTATGTGTGGAAAACCACGGAACATACAATCATTTATGCCCTTGAACAATGCGATATCACCAATATCTTTCAAATTCCTTTCAGACTTTTGGGGCCAGCAAGATTAGTTCTGATCGGCCCCTGTTAACCTTGTGTAATAGATGCTCAGACTTCATCTGCCAATGTCACTTTGGACCAAGACTGTGCTCCACAATTTTCATATTGATAGGACAAATAGTTCTGTACTTATAGCCATTTTTATTTATTTTTTCCTCCCTCTTACACTGTCTACTCTGCACTGTAAAAAGTTTTTACCAGTTTCAACTTAAAAACATAAGTTCAGCAGCTGCCTTAACATTTTAAGTTAATCAACTTAAAACTACTATTCATTTCAACTCATGACAATAAAATTAGTTAAAATGATTTGTACTTTTAAGTTGATTTAAATTGAAATTTTAATGCAGCTACTAAACTTAAGTTTTTAAGTTAAAACTAGTGAAAACATTTTACAGTGTGGATGCAAGCGGAGCAGCGCTCTTACATAAGTGTTCTGAGTTTGGCGAAGATCTCTTATTCCGTTTAGGAGTTATAGGGATTTTACTAAAAGTGGCCCCACCCCCTTTGAACGCTTTGGGGTCCCTTTGCAAAGGTCAGTTGAAAGTTCAACTTTTTTTTTTTTTTGATAATTATTGATAGTCACTCTCCAGAGAATATTTCTGTACTGGTTTGGTTCCAATCTGGCAAAAAGCCTAGGACTAGTTTGCAAAAGTTTTCAGTAGTTTTCAAAAAATCCAAAATGCGCAAAAATTTCACTAGGCCGTCAGGCCGATTGGGGCAAGCCTCGGTGACATTGTTGGCGGTTTGATTACTACCATCCCTCCAAGTTTCTTCGACTTATGCTAGAGTTGTCAAAAAGTACCGGGTTCGGTACTTTCGGGACTGAAATTGTAAAAAAAATAAAATAATCCCGCTCACATTTTAACGCTGTTGAGCCGATTTTTAAACACTGCTGATTGGCCATAGTGTTCACGTGCTCAACAGATATGACTGTGATTTAAAAATTTCAGTACTGAAAGTACTGAACTCTGTACTTTTTTTTTTTTTTTTTTTGGTCTGCACTATCAGTTTTACATGGAAGTTGCTGATCCTTGGCCATTCTAATAATTACAATAGAGTTTTAGCACAACACGCTTGACCACTAAATATTTCTTAAGCACCAAATCAGCATATTAGAATGATTTCTAAAGGATCATGTGACAGATTGCAATAATAATGCTGAAAATTCAGCATTGCCATCCTAGAAATAAATTACATTTAAAATATATTATAATAGAAAACAGGCATTTTTAATTTTAATAGTAATTCACAATGTTACTTTATAATCAAATAAATGCAGGGATGTCTTTCAAAAGCATTAATAAAATGTGGCCATCCAATTGCCATCTTGCTATTTAGAAATCCGCATTAAGGTCAGCGGGCTAAACGTGTTTGTTTCTGTTTTGTGTTTTCCTAATAAAGGCTCTGTCACCGATATTTATGACTGAGAAGTGGACTTTTATTTTGAATCGGATTCGTTCGTTGCTTTTCTTAATCCTAAATGTACTGAATAACGGAGGGACTTTTGTTTTGAAGTCATCAAATTCGACCGGAACTGCCATTTGTCATTGGTGCTGCGTGCTTCTCGTGTGTTCTTGGCCCTGGCTGTCTGATCGCAGATGAGCGAGATGGATTCCAAACAAGGTTAGTTAGTGAGTTAGACCGTTAAACGCTCTGTAATTGCGTCCCTCCTCCATGTGGCACACTTGATTTATGCGCATTTGCACTTCAATTTGTGTTTACACGCACTGTCGATGATTTAGCATGAAATAATGGTGATAAAATGCAGTTTTTATTGCGGGGGTCTTGATAAGGCCACAGGGCTTATCGTATTTTCAAGCGTGCATTATGAAAGTACACATTGAAGTTAATATTTATGAGCCGATATTTTTGCATTATGCGTTGGTATTCGAAAATGTGACACTTTAATACTTTGTGGACCGTTCTGTTTCGATAAGCTTATGCAACGGTCTGTTGCTAGGAGTACAAGAGGAAGGGCAGCATGTTCTGCTGAACGAACCCAAGTGCTTCTGGGTTATTGATTAAATACATTGGCTTTTTGGATGGATGATGTTTGTCTTTAGGAATGCAGTGAGAGGAGATACCGCATGCTGCTTTGCCATGAACTCTGATCAGATATATTGCCACATTTTCTAGATTAGGTTTAATTATTGAAGGGTCCTTGACTGGCTGTGAGGTTTCTGTCCTATTTTTATCCTCCCTCAGCACGAACAGACCAAGTTTGCTGTAAAGTCAGAATTCAACATGGTCACCCAATGAAACCGCATGGTGTTCTTGTTTAGTGTGTGCAAGAGTTATTTTTTGTCTTTGAATGGAGTTTTGATGCTCAGTGTGGTCACAATTTGTTTATTGAAATAATCTGTTCCACAAGCTTATCTGGGCAGCCACCAGCACGTCTATAGAAGATTTCCTCATGTTTATTCTCTTTCCAGTTCTTCAGCTGTTTTTATCATGTTACTTGCAGGTCATTTTCAGGTTAAGATCTGTGAGCCTTCAGTCTGAAAAACATTGTTTACATGCTTGACAGCTATTTGTGTAATCAACATATTCATATAAAAAATATAAAACATTATTTGCCTATGTTAATGACAATAAGTGCAAATAAACTTTATTAATGTAATTAAATTATGTATAGTGTTATTCTGATTAATTGATTGATATTGCAATTCTGAGATGATCAGCACTTATGAATAACTATCTGACTTCTATATAACCTAAAGTTGGTTTTATATTTCTGCTCTCAATGAATAGTGTAATGGGAATTTAATTGAATTACTGTGCAGACATACTGTCTATCTGTACAGTATTTCAACTCAATTCCCATTGTACTATACATAAAATATTTCTATTATAGTCTATAATAGAAACATTTTATAAAATAAATGCATTATTACAGTATTGCTGAATTTAAATGCGCTCTCTCTCTCTCTCTCTCTCTCTATTTTTTTTAAATACAGCTCTTTTTATATTTGTGTGTGTATTTATTATTATTATTAATTTATTATATAATAATATAATATAATTTTATATAATATAATGTACACTTAAACAATATTTAATACACACGCACACACACACACACACACACACACACACACACACACACACACACACACGCACACACTTATTTATGTATTTGTAAGTGGGTGTGCACAAAATTTAAACTCTTTCCAGCGTTTAATAATATATAACATTAATTATTATTATTATTATTATTAATATTTTAATTGCAAAATTGCAATAAATTTTGTATTTGAACTTTTTAAACAATGTTAAAAGAAATGTATATTATCAAATTATATGCTATAGTAATTATAATCATTTTGCACAATAATTTAACTTTCTCTTTCATGCACAGTGTAACATGAAGGTCATGACACCATTTATTGTTAACATGTTCATGTGCATGTAAAAAGTGTTGATTCATTCTGGCATTAAACCAGTAAGTTGCATCATCTGACTGTTTGGGGCTGACGTAACTCTTCTTTTCTGTCGGCAGTGGTGGACCTGCTGTATTGGCGAGATCTGCAGAGGACGGGGGTGGTGTTCGGAGCCAGTCTGTTCCTGCTGCTGTCCCTCAGCGTGTGCAGTATTATCAGCGTGATCTCCTACGTGGCTCTTGCCCTGCTGTCCGTCACTATCTCCTTCAGAATATACAAAGGCATTTTACAGGCTGTTCAGAAGTCAGAGGATGGACACCCCTTCAAGTGAGGACGCACATACACTATTGTAGTAGCATCAGTCTCACATGTTTCCACATCGTTTTGCATTGAGTGTAAAACGGTCAGGATAATCCTGCTTTGATCAGTTTGTGTTCCAGTTTCTGTAAGGAGGCAGATCTGTGGAGCTTAGCTTCTAGGCTTACATGAGGTGCTTATGTTTGAACTACACGCTGTTGGTTTTGACTCCCTGCCAAAAATTTAAGCCTCGCTTGTGAAATAGAAGTGAAACGGAAAAGGTCCAACCACTTAAAGATTCTTAAAGTTGTTTTGGAAGTAAAGTGGATGCAGTATCATTTGTATCTCTCAGAAAGACTGTTTCAGCTGCTTTAGTTTGATTTTTAGGCTCTGTTCCAAACCTAGTGAGCTGCTTTGCTGTCCACTGCATAGTCAGCTGCCTTCGAAGGCTACATCTTAATTGAAATTAAACCTCTACATTGGCAGCAACTTCTTTCTCTATGCAATTGGTGCTTCTTAAGCAAAACACACAGGAGTCCTCACTTACAGTTTGATGTTAAGTGCATAAAACATGCATAAAGGCAAAATTGTGAAATTTATGATTAGTGTTATATCATGCAATTTTAATACACCGCTACAAGCGGTGTAAGAAAACAAAGCTTTTCGGAGCAGTCAAACAATGTAAATGCAATAAACTCAGGCCAAACATGCATTTGACAAATCAATTGCAAATGTTTCATTGATGGTGTAATCTATGAAATGCAGTGAACAAACCTTTTAAATATGAAGTGCCTGTACTAAAATACATCCCTTTGTTTCAATTATTCACCTTTTGCTTCAACGCAGTAGTAAGCCTGTGGGTGAGCCTTTTGGTTCATTATCCGCTGTAGGGAAATAACAAGAAGAATAACAACGTGCAGTTAACAGTAAACCTGTTTGCACTACAAATCAGTGCGCTCATAATTAAGATAATACATAAAAAATGATATGGTAAGACGCCAATTTGAAATATTAAGCAGCAAAACAAGCAGTTTTGTACAGCTAAAATGGATTGGAGTGGATGAGACCGGAAGCGAGACCCATAAAATTTATAAATGGCTGCACACACTGTTACAGAAAAAGAAAAATGTGGATACAAATGTGTCATTAAAAATGTATTACAAGTTTGTAACACTGATCTAAGATCAGGTAAAAACCATATTGGTCCTGGTTCATTGGTACAGAGATTGTTCTCTAACATCCAACTATTTAAATTTGGTAATGAAACATTGAAATTATGTAATGAACCCTTTTAGTTTATTATTTACCAAATAATGTGACTTTGGAATTTTGATACATGCTTGATTACTGGCTTGAAACAAATGATTCATGAAGGTTTTAAAATTTAACATGTGTTTCTAAAGTGCCAGCTCACTAGGTTCATGGAATGGAGCTCCAGTCTCATGCTAAACCTTTTTTTTTCTCTTCACACAGGATGTATCTGGATAAAGATGTCGGGATCTCTTCGGAGTTGGTTCATAAGTACAGCGACACGGCTCTGGTGCACCTCAACTCTCTGATTAAAGAGCTGCGACGACTCTTCCTGGTGGAGGATCTGGTGGATTCGCTCAAGGTTTGTTCTTCCAGGAGACTAGAGGAAATGAAATCCTGATCGTGCTCTTTATTTGATTTGAGGCCCCATAACCGCTCTCAGGGCGAAGATTGGAAAATAAATCTTGTTGTCTTGATGCTTTTCATGAGGTTGGTGAACAATAATGTCACTGTAAGCTGTGCAGTTTATGCTAAATTTGATAAATGTTTTTCCTGAAGGAGTAGGCTAGAAATTGGCCTCTAATGTCCAAAACAAAGTACTCAGTTCATGGGTGTACGAAAACAGTTCTGCATTTATATCACAGTCTGGCCAATATTTTAGTATTTTAAGATTATCAAGCTTGCTTGGCCGATTAAATGGACTGTTTAAAATCTGACATCCACTTATCTTTAATGCACATTTCTATTCTCTTGAGTGAATTCAGTTACACTACTATTTATTTAGAGAGAAGCATTGAAGTGATAAGTGGACGTTAAGACATTTTTCTAATGTTGCAAAAGATTCCCGTTTCAAATAAATGCTGTTCTTTTGTACTTTCAGTTTATCAAAGAATCCTGACAAATTATATACGTTTCTGAAAATTGTAGGCAGGAACAACTTTTTAACATTACTACTAATAAGAAATGTTTCTTCACCAATTTAGCATATTAGAATGATTTCTGAACAATCATATGACACTGAAGACTGGAGTACTGATGCTGAAAATTCAACTTTGCATCACAGGAATAAATTATATTTTAAAATGTATTAATATAGAAAATATTTTAAATAGTAATAGTTTTTCAGTATTACTGCTTTTAATTGAATTTGATCAAATAAATGCAGCCTTGATAAGCATAAGAGACTTCTTTCAAAGAATTTTATGGTCTTCAAATTTTTGCTAACGTTACTTCACATTATCAACCGTATTCTCTTCCATTGTGTATATTTTGTCCTTAGTATTTTGAGTAAAAACATGGCCGTTTGTTTTTGGTAGGCAGGGTTGGTGGTCAGGTTTGGGGTGTTTGGTCATGTGTTTCAGGAGCGGGTCACGAACGCCTCCACAAGGAAGTCTTTGTTGATCAGGCCGAAAGGATTTGGACTGAGCTCTGACGGGATAGAAATGGTGCCAAAGAGACCCCTCTCTCTCTCTTTCTCTCTCGCCACAACCAGCAACTCTTTTTATTGGAGGTGGCGGGGTTAAAGTATCAGCTGTGACATAGCATAAAGGAATGCCAGTCTTTAGTCATGTGATGCTCTGTTTTAGACGGCTGTCACATGACAAGGATTGCTGCGAGGCTGAATGTTCTTGAATGAATAGCTGGACTACACTTTCCACCTCACTACGCGTTGTTGCTCAAATGCTCGCGTTGCCATGTTGAGGGCATTCCAGTTCTGACAAGTGGGACATTCATGAAACAATACATTTAAATCTACAAAAAAAAATTAAAAATAAGCATTGAAAATAATAATATAAAAATTCACTTTGTTGATCACAGCAAAACTAGAGGTCACAAGTCATCTGGTTTACTAAATGCATGTTTGGGCACCTGAATAAGTGCTGCTTAATCTCATGTCAAAATGTGTGACATTTTAAAGAGTCGCCGTGTTCTAAGCAAAGTCTGTGGCGTAATGGAAATGCGCCACTAACATTAATGTTAAATCAGCACCTCAAGGCTTTTCTTGGCGCTGCTTTGACCCACGTCTCAAACGTTGGGGAGCCTGGTGGATGGAATCATCCGTGTAAGGAGATTTACTGCCCTGTGAAGGGGGCGGTGGTTATGGGCTATGGATAGAGTTACAGCCAGACCCCTCTGCCCTTTCAGAGCTGCCGAGGTTTTCCACAGCTGGACGGATAGATTGCATCCCAGCATTCAGTGTCTCTGTGGTCAGATGGCTATATTGAGTGATGTGTCCAGTTACGAGTGACAGTTTACGTGCCGGTGGGTTTTGAACAGGCTCTGCCATTTGTTAGGTCAGCTTGCAAAAAAGGGGTTGGCGTGCTATTTTTATTCTATTTTAGGTTTGAGTGAAACTGAGTTTACAATGTCAGTTAATGAAAATGGTCTGTTATTAGGCATTTAAAATTGCACTTTAAAAACACTAATGATATAAATATTTTTTAACACTTATATTTTTGCTTTCATTACCATTTTGACCATCTTTTTGATTCTTGAGAGCTAAGAACATTGTTCACCCAATGTTGTAATAAAGTATTATAATTTAAAATAACTTTTCTATTTAAATAGGTTTTAAAGTGTAATTTATTCCTGTGGTAGCAAAGCTGATTGTCATTTATTTATTTATTCCTCAGAAATTGTTAATATGCTGATTTGGTGCTCAAGTAATGTTTCTTATCAGTGTCGAAGTTGCTGCTTGTTTTATGTATTTGAAACTGATACATTTTTCCCAGAATTTTTTTTTACAAGTAGAACAGAACATTTGAAAGTTTTTTTTGTCCGGTTTGATTAATTTTTACTGCAAACCTGTTGAATATATTATTTAATACTTTAATGTAAATGCCATCTTCACATGTGAAATGAGCAACATTGTGTTAATGTTTTTGTCTTTGACAATAGACATTGAACCATTTTGTAGCTAGCTGAATCTTTTTTTCATTGAATGTTTTTGCTCAGGAAGAAATGAGTTATGAAACAGTCAATATGTTTATATAGTATATCTCTTACTCCACAAGATGGAAGACTTTAAAAAAAGAAGTGCAAGACTTTCATTAGCACATTTTTCTCATCAATATCCCTGCGAGTAATCATCACATTGCATACGTTTTTGAAACCAAAGTGTTTCCTCGTGCTGTATGTTGACATGATTTTTTTTTTTTTTTTTCTTCTTCAGTTTGCAGTTCTTATGTGGATCCTGACGTATGTTGGTGCCTTGTTCAATGGTCTGACCATTCTTATTTTGGGTAAGTGCATTTTGGGACTGTAGTCCTATTAGTTTAAATTGAAAGAATAATTAATTGTCACTTTTAAGAATCATAAGAATATGCTTTAATTTTCCAAATCTCTTTTTTTAGGTCTAATAGGTGCTTTCAGTTGGCCAGTGATCTATGAAAAGCATCAGGTAGGTTTGCTGTCTGTTTGGCCTTTGAATGCGTTGATCACTTGTAGCTCAGACAGCTGTCGTGGTTGATTAAGTATTTATTGGAGCGTTCAGTTTCAATAAACATTATAATGAAGCTATAATGTATACCTGAATGCCATAATCATTCTTTTTACTCCTAATACAGGCACAAATTGACCATTACTATGGACTGGTGAACAAGCAAATCAAAGATGTTGTTGGAAAGTAAGTCTGTTTACATGGTGAAATGCATTACTGGTGCATTCTGTAATGAACCAGCTCAAATGTTTTTGTTTTATGATTATTTTGTTGCGTGATTGAACACAGCTGGACCCAGGTGGTGTTTCAGTATCATTGTGATGCTATTATAGTTTTTATGAATATTTTGAATTAGTTTTTAACTTTAGTTTGAAAAGTTTTAGTAATATTGGGTGATTGTCTTATTTATTAGTTAATTTTTAATATTAAAACATAAATATAGAAATCTGTGACCCTGGACCAGAAAACCAGTCATAAGTATGGTTCAAATTATCGTTTTTTTTATTTTGTCAAAAATCATTAGGATATTAAGTAAAGATCATTTTCCATTTAGTTTATTTCCTACGTTAAATATATCAAAACTTAATTTTTGATTAGTAATACACATTGCTAAAAACTTAATTTAGCAACTTTAATGGCGATTTTCTCAATATTTCAATTAGTTTTGTTTTTTTTCTTTTGCACCTTCATTCCAGATTTTTAGTTGCATCTATATTTTAGCCAAATATTGTCCTATCTTAACAAACCATATATCGATAGAAAGCTTATTTAGTCATTTATAAATTGACCAGTATGACTGGTTTTGTGGTCCAGATCATTTTAAGTCACATTTTGAGTAGCAAAAATGTTTAGCAGACACCCGGATAGCACACATACCGTGGGTCCTTAAGTCTTAAATTCAGATTCGATGGGTCTTAAATATTTTTGATCACATTAACGCTTAAATGTCTTCAGTCTGACGGACCTAATGACTGTTTACAGTCAATGAACAGAACGAAGATTCCCGCAAACATTTCTTGTTTGTAAATTCATAAGTGTATTTAAAACATTAATCTTAACGTTATTTATTGCACTTGTAATTTTGCAGTGTAAATTATTTAATCTGCCTAGTAACAGCCCTAGAGAGTAATTTGAAATGAAAGGTGATGCATACAATTAAAAAAAAGAAAAAAAAAGGCCTTTATAAAGGTAAATAAAAAAAAATATGCTGATTTAATTATGTAAAGGTTGAACACTGATGAAAATATTCCTTATAAATATATTTTTGTGTGGAATATTGTCTGTCGATCATTAATGACTTTTGTTTTGATATTTGTCTTTTTACATTAAACACATTAAATCTTACATACTGTATTTATGTAATATAATGTGTATTTCCATTACCAGTTTAGGTCTTAAATTTCATATAAGGTGATATTAAAAAGGTCATAAAGTCTTGAATTTTACTTGATCATATCTGTAGAAACCCTGCGTACGTCTGCAAGATGTCTGTTAAAGATCACTTGATCTGAAAAGCATCTGCTGTATACAAACATCTGACAGATGTCTGTAAGATATGTTTGATATGAGTTATCTTTTTAATTACTTGATGTTTTTTTTTTTTTTTTAATGTAAGATGTATAATGCAAGGTTTTCCTGTTCCTTCTGAACTGTAGTCATATTCTTTTGTTTATGTGTCATTAACAGGATCCAGGCCAAGATTCCCGGAGCGAAGCCAAAGACAGAGTGAAGAAAGTTAGCTAGTGTGTTATTTCTGTGCACGAGAAGTGATGGTGGAACAAGCGAAGACGGACAGAATCGTGTTTGGTTTGGAAAAAGGCCTTAGACGATGCAATGTAAACTTTACCCCCCCTCCCCCCAGTGTTTGAAATGTTAGCGTAACTGAGAATGAAAACCTTTTTAAACCTCTTATCAGTTTCTCTCACAAGCAGAGTCATCACTGTCTTTCACAGTAGATCTAGTTCTCCATGTTTGAAGTAAACGCAGCTACGTAACACCATTACAGAATGTAGTTCGAGGAACTGACGTCGGCAAAGGCAGGAATGGATGAGGTTTTTTCGTTTACTATTCGGTCAGTGAAGCGTTCACCTTGTTTGAAGGCAATTTTGATTCATTTCAGTATGATAAAGGGAGTGAATTTTGGTTACGAAGTTCCTTCACAACAAGTCTTTTGTTTTTAGCTATTTTGTTTTCCCTTTTTCGTTTGTACTTTGCGTGCTAGAACACAGTGGTGTTGTGGTGTAACTGTGTTAAAGTTGATGCAATTAAATTGTGTTAGAGGTGAAGAGGCTTCTAGTCTTCTGTAGCAGAGTTTAAGAGCAGTTTTATTTCGCACTCGTCTTCAAAGGGATCTGTTGCGGCGTATTGCACCCAACTATTCATTGTTTTTAGCCGTTTAGTGAAAAACTACAAAAAAAAAACAAAGAGCAAACTAGAACGTATGCTGTGTTGGCCTGTCACCTTCCTGTCATGTCAAAATCAACATGTTTGCAGAATTTGCCGTCTCCATCGTGGATCGAATACCTGAAACGGCACACGCTCTAAAAACTTGCAAACTTCAAGCACTGTTTCTTCATGCAGGTCATTTGTAAATGATAATTCAGTTTTGATGAAAATATGCTGAAGACTGTCTGTGAAATGCATTGTGAAAAATAAGCCAATAAATTACCAATAAAGCTTGTAGACAAACGATTTGGGGGTTGTGCCTAATTTAAAGGTTCATTTTAAGATTTAAGAATCAGTTTTCACTTTGGCGCCATCCAGTGGTGCTGTATGGAATGTCTGTCTTACTCCTGTGATTTTTGATTGCATTTCAACTGTGA